>NC_083225.1:187674859-187759991 GCF_032191835.1 Heteronotia binoei | reverse complement strand
CCATCAGCCCCAGCCATCGGCCATGCCGGTTGCGGCTGATGGGAGCTGTAGGCAAAAAAACATCTGGAGAGCTACCGTTGGCCACCCCTGGCCTAGAGCACAATAATTTATGCAGCAGCTCACAACTTTAATGCCGGTAGCTTACGACTTTAATACAAGTAGCTCACAAAGTAGAATTTTTGCTTACAAGACTCTGCCACTTAGAGGGAACAATGGAGGGCGTGTGTGTGTTTTTGGGGAGCTTAAGTTTTCTACTCCTATGCAGTGGCGGCACAAGGCTGCCGTCCGAGGCAAGTCTATGCCGCTGCCCCCATTTCTCCCCTCCCTCCCGCACACGCAGCTGTGGCGCTCCAGCCCCATGCCTCAGAGCTTGAGTGCTGGTTGTCCTCTGCCCCGCATCTGTGCTGGAAGCCTCTGTTCAAAAACCTCCGAGGAAGGAGAGCCCCACCACCTCCTGAGGCAGCCTGTTCCACTGGGGAACTAACGGTCAGGAAGCTCTTCCTAATGTTGAGCTGGAAACTCTTCTGATTTAATTTCAGTTGGGCTTACTTGCATGCAATAAAGTAAGGACTCGAGATCTTTAAAAGGCAGAATAAAAGTATTAGCAACTGTAGAGGGGTGTGTGTGTGTGTGGGGGGGGAAATTACAGCGCCCGGTTTGTCAAAATAAGGACTTTCAAGAGAACAGTGAGGTCATTCAGAACAGAAGAAGAAGATGATGATATTGGACTTATATCCTGCCCTATACTCTGAATCTCAGTCTCAGAGCAGTCACAATCTCCTTTACCTTCCCCCTCACCCCATAACAGACACCCTGTGAGGCCGCTGGGGCTGAGGGAGCGCTCACAAAAGCTGCCCCTCCAAGGACAGCTCTGCAAGAGCTATGGCTGACCCAAGGCCATTCCAGCAGCTGCAAGCGGAGGAGTGGGGAATCAAACCCAGTTCTTCCAGAGAAGTCAGCTCTGGCTGACCCAAGGTCATTCCAGCAGCTGCAAGCGGAGGAGTGGGGAATCAAACCCGGTTCTCCCAGATAAGAGAGCTATGGCTGACCCAAGGCCATTCCAGCAGCTGCAAGCGGAGGAGTGGGGGAATCAAACCTGGTTCTTCCAGAGAAGAGAGCTATGGCTGACCCAAGGCCATTCCAGCAGCTGCAAGTGGAGGAGTGGGGGAATCAAACCTGGTTCTCCCAGAGAAGAGAACTCTGGCTGACCCAAGGCCATTCCAGCAGCTGCAAGCGGAGGAGTGGGGAATCAAACCCGGTTCTCCCAGATAAGAGTGTACGCACTTAACCACTACACCAAACAAAACAAAATGTCCATACAGCATATGGTTTGCATACTAATTTCTAACCTTAATCCAGGCCGGAGGATGCCATTACCAATAATGAAATGGAGTTTTTCCAGATTTGAAGTTGGCCGGTCCTCCAGCATGCTGTTGCCTTGGACGGTGGACTCTCCATCGTGAAGTCGCTTGGTCACCTAAGCAAACCAGAAGAAAACAGGTGCACAGGAAGTTAATCACTAGCTCCTCTTTCATTCACTACTATCCTAAACTGCTGCCACCAAAGCCATGCTGTTGGGAACGGATGTTTTTCTCCTCCAAGTGTAGGGTGAATAAGAACATAAGAGAAGTCATGTTGGATCAGGCCAATGACCCATCCAGTCCAACACTCTGTGTCACACAGTGGCCAAAAAACCCAACTCCAAGTGCCATCAGGAGGTTCACAAGTGGGGCTAGAAGCCCTTCCACTTTGCCCTCCCGCCGAGCACCAAGAATACAGAGCATCACTGCCCCAGACAGTTCTAACGATATGCTGTGGCTAATAGCCACTGAAGGACCTCTGCTCCATAATTTTATCGAAACCCCTCTTGAAGCTGGCTATGCTTGTAGCCGCCGCCACCTCCTGTGGCAGTGAATTCCACATGTTAATCACCATTTGGGTGAAGAAGTACTTCCTTTTATCCGTTCTAACCTGACTGCTCAGCAATTTCATTGAATGCCCACGAATTCTTGTATTGTAAGAAAGGGTTATATATCGGAACTCTTGTGAACAGCAACATAGACAGTTGCCAGGTGTCCATTTTGAACTGGGCAGTCCAGTATTTTCCCTTTTTGTCCTGCAAATAAAGTGAGAAAATACTGGACTTATAAATGTTGTGTATTTTTTAATTAAGTAAGTCTGGAACCACCATGGCCAAAATCCTGACCTAGATAGCCCAAGCTAGCTAAATCGCATCAGATCACAAAAGCTAAGCATAGCTGGCCTTGGATGGGAGACCTCATAGAACATCAGAGAAGCCATGTTGGATCAGGCCAATGGCCCATCCAGTCCAACACTCTGTGTCACATAAGAACATAAGAGAAGCCATGTTGGATCAGGCCAGTGGCCCATCCAGTCCCACACTCTGTGTCACATAAGAACATCAGAGAAGCCATGTTGGATCAGGCCAGTGGCCCATCCAGTCCCACACTCTGTGTCACATAAGAACATAACAGAAGCCATGTTGGATCAGGCCAATGGCCCATCCAGTCCAACACTCTGTGTCACATAAGAGAAGCCATGTTGGATCAGGTCAATGGCCCATCCTGTCCAACACTTTGTGTCACATAAGACAATAAGAGAAGCCATGTTGGATCAGGCCAATGGCCCATCCTGTCCAACACTGTGTCGCACAGTGGTAAAAAAACTCAACAACAAACCAGGTGCCATCAGGAGGCCCACCAGTGGGGCCAGGACACTAGAAGCCCTCCCACTGTTGCCCCCCCAAGCACCAATAATACAGAGCATCACTTGCCCCAGTCAGAGAGTTCCAACAATATGCTGTGGCTAATAGCCATTGATGGACGTCTGCTCCATGTGTTTATCCAATCCCCTCTTGAAGCTGTCTATGCTTGAAGCCGCCACCACCTCCTGTGGCAGTGAACTCCACGTGTTAATCACTCTTTGGGTGAAGATGGACTTCCTTTTATCCATTCTAACCTGACTGCTCAGCAATTTCATTGAGCGCCCATGAGTTCTTGTATTGTGTGAAAGGGAGAAAAGTATTTCTTTCTCTACCTTCTTGTACTTATGATCAAACCCCCTCTGCTCTTCTCTTGGCTTGGAAACCCCCTTGTGGGGCTGCCGTAAGGTGACATGGTGCTAAAGAGGGTGACACCAGGGAGCCAACCTGTCTCCTTTAAAACTTTTCAGATATCTGAGAGAGACGGGCAGTCCCTAGCCCATCGGAGGTCTGGTGGTACTTAGCATCTACAGAGGGGAAAGCAGAAGACAAACAGAAGCCCTGAGGACTGGCTAGCAGAGAACTCAAGCTGCCGGGAGATGAAGAACACCGCAGCTCACCTCTTCGGTTAACTTGGATTTCTTCTTGAGCGTCAGAGACACCAGTTTGTGCCGCACGCTGTTCTTCTTGTGGCTGTCTAGGTGAGCGCTCTGCAAAAGGAACAATTGATATTTGAAAAGAAGGTGGAGGCAACAGAGTTTTGTGCCTGCGTCTGAAAGGCCCAGGTTCAAACGATGCTAACCAGTGTTCCCTCTAAGCTGAGTTAGCGTGAGCTAGCTCACAGATTTTTAGCTTCCAGCTCACACATTTTTGTCTTCGCTCAGGTAGGATGACCCCAGAGCACACTAATTTATGCAGGAGCTCACCACTTGAATGTCAGGAGCTCACAACTTTAATACCGGTAGCTCACAAAGTAGAATTTTTGCTCACAAGACTCTGCAGCTTAGAGGGAACATCGACGCCAACCTGCCGGACTTCTTAAACAGCTGTCGAGAGAGAGGCCATCTTTGAGGAAAATTCTAGCTAATCGTTTATTTCTATGTACTCGGACTTCTCTGCATGCATCAGCTGCGCACGCACAAACCCATCGGCAGTTACCACGCCTATTGATTAGCTCACACAGTTCAGCTGTGACTCTGGTGAGGGAGGGTGGATTAGGGTTGCCAAGCTCCCACCAGGGCAGGGAATCCTCCGCCTTGGAGGGCCCCAACCCACCAGCAGGGAGCAGGCTGCCAGGGAGATCCCCGCCCCCAAAGAGCACCATGCTGTCCCCGACGCAATGATGTCACCTGGAAGTGATGTCATCATGCTGGGGACATTGCACCAGGGATGCTCTAGGACTCGCTCTAAAACCTCTCCAGTGTGACACTCTAGGAATCACTATAAACCTCTATGGTATCATAGAGTTTTTGTGCGAGTCCTAGAGCGTCCTTGGTGTGACATCCCTGGCATGATGACATCACTTCCAGCAGAGGAACTTGGCAACCTTAGGGTGGATTAGGAACACTGGCTAGGGTTGGCAGAAGGAACGACTGGAGGGCAACATATATATTTGGAGAGAGGGCTATCAAGGAAACAGACGTGGAAAATCCCGGTTTCTTGACACTAATGAACCAAAGCAGAAATACTTAGCGGGGGGGGCGGGTTCGCCAGTGTGACCATTACCTCTCCTTCACCCTGCAGGGCTTGGAGCTCCTTCTTGTATGTCTTCTTCCCGAGGGTCTCGTAAATTTTGGTCATCACCGGAATCTTCTCGCTGCCGTCACTCATCGCCGTGTGGTATTTAGGTTCAGGAAGATCTCCCATGAAGCGAAGAATCGTGATCCACACAGCAAGGGCTGCCTGTCGTGAAACGACAAAGATATTCTTCATTAACAAGCAGGGTTGCCCTCTCTAGTATGGGAAATTCCTGGAGATTTGGGGGTGGAGCAGATTCTGGGCCTCAGCGAGATATAATGCTGTAGATTCAACCTTCTGAAGAAGACATTTTCCTCCAGGATAGCAGACCTCTGTCATTTGGGAATCAATTGTTAGTCCTGGAGACCTCCAGGCTTCACCTGGATGTTGGCAACCATCAGCAAGGAGGGGGGTGTCACTCACAGAGCCACAATGGATGAAAGATGGTGATGAATTCTGCAGCCCTGCTCTTTCAATTTGGCGGAGGTCGTGGGGTGGGGGGGCGGAAATCCTAGCTTCGATTTTTGCTTCTCTCTCAGGCAAATCAAACCCCTGTATCTTTGTTTTAACTCATGCCGTATTTTGTTCACGAATATTTGCAATTTTAAACTGCCTCAGTTGTGAATAAAAGCCCAGGTAAGAAAAACAAGCAAAACAAAAAGGCTCTTACGCCCTCATAAGAAAACAAAAAGGGCATTTTAGTACATCTCCCACTAGGCAGTGTGGGAGGGAGCGGCCATGTTTGTTGTTCACATATTTGGCTGGTTCATGTATAAAGTGGGAACTGAAGAAGAGAACAGCTGATCTGGAAGGGACGCTGATAAATGTTCTAGAGCAGAGAACCGAGGAAGTACCTCAGAAGGGTAATTTTATTGAGGAGATAACCAGTATGTGTGGTTGATAAACTGACTTATAGACGAACTGTCAGAATTTAGGCAAACTCCTATTCCCCACCCCCTCAGGTCTAATAAAAATAACTACTGTTACAAGCTCACACAGCCTTTAGATACCATAATCTGACTGATTCTGAGGACCAAACTACACTTGAAGGCACCCTTGTGACCACCACAGAGGTGTTGCTGCCATTTTACGGTGATTTTAAAAACGCTGTGAGACCACAGTGCAATATTCCAACCCCTCCTCATGGCTTGTCAAGTGCCATAATGGTTGCACTCCCACATTTTAAATCACCTTAAAATGTTGGCAGCATTTGGCCCTGAGGTAACATTCTGAACACGCCATTTTGGTGGCAAGCGCAATTCCCCTCAGAATCATCGGCACGCTTCAAATGACAAGGCTTTTGGTTGTTAAGGCAACCAGAGGTCCAGGTGTGTTTGTGGGGAAAGTACATCCACCATTGTTGTGACAGAATGATCGTACAGTCAGCCCGAGTTCAAATTTGTCCTTCAGACATGTAGTTTACAGGGTGATCTTAGGTGAGGCAGTCTCTCACAGCTTAATTTGTCTCATGGAATTGTTTTAAAATGGTCCGTGAAGTGCTTCAGAAAATATTGCTCTTGTCAATACCTTTTAAACCTAAATTGTTTCTCTTGAATATTATGTCTGATGTAACAGGAGAAAAAGCTAAACATTTGATCTTACATATAGTTACCGCAGCCAGAATAACATATGCTAAATACTGGAACAGGGCAGAAATGCCTTCAAAAGAAGAACTTCTGGAAAAAATACTGGAAACAGCAGAAATGGACATTTTGACCGATATTCTGAAAGAAAGCACCAACGAAGATATAAAGGAACTTTGGACACCACTGTATGAATGGATTAAAACAAGCTATTGGATATAGAAGCATCTATATTATATGTTTTAGACTTCTAGAGCAAGTTGATTGTAGTTACAATTAATAATCACATTATGGTAATATACCGTTGAAGATATTGGATTTATATCCCGCCCTCCACTCCGAAGAGTCTCAGAGCGGCTCACAATCTCCTTTCCCTTCCTCCCCCACAACAGACACCCTGTGAGGTAGATGAAGATATTGGATTTATATCCTGCCCTCCACTCCGAAGAGTCTCAGAGCGGCTCACAATCTCCTTTACCTTCCTCCCCCACAACAGACACCCTGTGAGGTAGATGAAGATATTGGATTTATATCCCGCCCTCCACTCCGAAGAGTCTCAGAGCGGCTCACAATCTCCTTTACCTTCTTCCCCCTACAACAGACACCCTGTGAGGTAGATGAAGATATTGGATTTGTATCCCACCCTCCACTCTGAAGAGTCTCAGAGCAGCTCACAATCTCCTTTACCTTCCCCCCCACAACAGACACCCTGTGAGGTAGATGAAGATATTGGATTTATATCCCGCCCTCCACTCCGAAGAGTCTCAGAGCGGCTCACAATCTCCTTTCCCTTCCTCCCCCACAACAGACACCCTGTGAGGTAGGTGGGGCTGAGAGGGCTCTCACAGCAGCTGCCCTTTCAAGGACAACCTCTGCCAGAGCTGTGGCTGACTCAAGGCCATGCTAGCAGGTGCAAGTGGAGGAGTGGGGAATCAAACCTGGTTCTCCCAGATAAGAGTCCACACACTTCACCACTACACCAAATTGGCTCTCCACTACACCAAACTGTTAAAAAAGAAACTGTGATAGCCAGTGTTCCCTCAGAGCTGAGTTAGTGTGAGCTAGCTCACAGATATTTAGCCTCCAGCTCACACATTTTTTTCTTAGCTCAGGAAGGATGACCCCAGAGCACACTCACTGATGCAGTAGCTCAAAACTTTTATGCCACTAGCTCACAATTTTAATGCCAGTAGCTCACAAAGTAGAATTTTTGCTCACAGGACTCTGAAGCTTAGAGGGAACATTGGTGATAACAGACGTACAGGCGTTATGGTTGGCAATGAGAATTTATTGTAGAAATTGAGACAGTAGAAAAGTTTATGTTATGGATTTTAAGTTTTTCCTTATTTCCTTTTCCCCTTTCCTCCCGTTTGCTTTTTTTTTTTGAAACCCAATAAATATCATTGAAATTGAATTGTTTTAAACAGAAAGACAGGGAAGGAGAAGGAGGCACCAAATTTTCAGCATAGCATCCAGTGCCTCTCCCCAAAATACCCTCCAAGTTTCCAAAGAATTGGACCAGGGGGTCCAGTTCTATGAGCCCCCAAAGTAGGTGCCCCTATCCTCTTTAATTTCCAATGGAGGGAAGGCATTTAAAAGGTGTGTAGTCCCTTTAAATGTGATGGCCAGAACTCCCTTTGGAGTTCAATTATGCTTGTCACAACCTTGCTCCCAGATCCACCCCCAATGGCTTCACCCCAATGTCTCCTGGCTCCACCTCCAAAGTCCACAGATATTTCTTAAATTGGACTTGGAACCCCTAGAATAAGGCGTGGCTCTGAAGTTTAATTCATACAACCGAGACGGCCTTTCTCTTGACCTTTTTAAATACAATTAATGTATCAACTCCCCCATTTCCTCACCAGCTGGTCTCCTTCATCCTCATGGTACAGGAGCGGTTGTTTGAGAGGACGGCGGATATACGTGTGCGTGGTTGTGCCCTGGAAGTACGTGGCAGCAAATTTGGCAAATTTGTACTCAGAGAGATCCTCCTCCTCTTCCTCCGGCAACGGTAAGGCTGTGTCCAGGTCATCTTCCTCCAACTCCTTTGGAACCCTCTCGAGATCCTGGGTGAGAAGGTGAGAAACCAGATTCAGAACAAGAGCTAAACTGATTTGGTTCAGAGGTCTAATTTTGGGTCTCGAGATCTGAATTTGCAACTAAATTGCAGAAGAAATGGGGGTGGGCTCAGGTCCTCAGGATCTTTCCCAAACTGGGGTTTGGGACTTCAGCAGGATATAATAATGCCACAGAGTCCGCCTTCCAAAGCAACCATTTTTTCCAGGGGAACTGAAAGATCAATTGTAATAGCGGGTGCTCTCAGTGGTAGAGCATCTGCTTGGTAAACAGAAGGTCCTAGGTTCCATCCCCAGCATCTCCAATTAAAAGGACCAGGCAGTAGGCGATGGGAAAGACCTCAGCCTGAGACCCTGGAGAGACATACAGTGGGGATGTAGCTCAGTGGCTGAGCATCTGCTTGGTAAGCAGAAGGTCCCAGGTTCAATCCCTGGCATCTCCAGTTAAAGGGATCAGGCAGTAGGCAATGGGAAAGACCTCAGCCTGAGACCCTGGAGAGGCATACAGTGGGGCTGTAGCTCAGTGGTAGAGCATCTGCTTGGTAAGCAGAAGGTCCCAGGTTCAATCCCCGGCATCTCCAGTTAAAAGGACCAGGCGGTAGGCGATGGGAAAGACCTCAGCCTGAGACCCTGGAGAGACATACAGTGGGGCTGTAGCTCAGTGGTAAAGCATCTGCTTGGTAAGCAGAAGGTCCCAGGTTCAATCCCTGGCATCTCCAACTCAAAAGGGTCCAGGCAAATAGGCATGAAAAACCTCAGTTTGAGACCCTGGAGAGCTGCTGCCAGTCTGAGTAGACAATACTGACTTTGATGGACCCAGTCTCTGATTCAGTATAAGGCAGCTTCATATGTTCATGTGCCACCTGGAGTCTGACAGCTCCCCATTGCCGTCTTGCAGGTGGGTTTGACATTAGAAACAAACTCAAAGTTATATTTTCCACAAGTTGGGTTGGGCTTCCTCAAACCATTCCCCTTTCCATGACTCTACATACTAACTGACTGCCCACTTTCTCTATATTTAGGACTGCTTGCCATTCCGTTTTTGTCTGGTGAAGTCTGCTTAGAGCACACGAAAGCGTACATTCTGAATATAAACTTAGTTGGTCTTAGTAGGAACTTGATTCCTACTTTGTTCTGTCGCTTCAGACCAACATGGCTGCCCATTTGGATCTATCAACCCATTTTACAGACAGACATGACACCAGGGAACTATTAGGGCTTTTTTTTTGTAGCAGGAACTCCTTTCCATATCAGGCCACACATGCCTGAGGTAGCCAATCCTCCTGGAGCTTACAGTAGGCCCTGTACTAAGAGCCCTGTAAGCTCTTGGAGGACTGGCTATATCAGGGGTGTGTGTCCTCATATGCAAAGGAGTTCCTGCTACAAAAAAGCCCTGGGAACAAGTATTCAAAAGCACTCCAGTCCCTGCTGCCTGATCTCCCTCACAGGTATGAAGGAAGGCTAGGAGACGTTCTGCCTGTGCAGCATTCGATACCACATTTCTACACTGCTCCGCATTCTAGTGGAGCCGTTACATTCAGTAAGGCGTTCCTTCTGCTATTCTTTACCTCAAATCCATTGGGAGCTTGTCCTTCTTGGCCAGGCAAAGAAGCCGTCGTTCCCAGGAAGCCAAACATCTTGTCCACCATGTCGGAGTCGTTCACCGGTTCGTTTCGGGCCTTCTCCATCTTCTCCAAAAGCTCCTTCTTGCGCCGAGCTTCTTCCTTTTCTTTTACTTCCCTTTCGGCATCTTCCCGAGCCAGCTGGGCCAGACGTATCTAGGAAAGAAGAAGGGTGCCAAAGAGTAAGTGGAATTCAAGATGAAACCAACGATCGAGGAAAGGGCCCCTTGGAGAGCTGTGAGGTTCTGTTCTCACAGGATGAGATCTTGGTGGCACCGCCATTTCTCACTGTGGTACAACAGGCCTGCCATTTTGAAATCTTTGCTCCTGTATTTGGCACAAGAATAGAGTTGCCAATTCCCAGGTGGGGATCCCCTGGTTTGGAAACCCTCCCCCCCACTTCAGAAAGCGGGGGGGGGGGGGGGGAGGAAATGTCTGCTGGGCACTCCATTATTCCCTATGGAAACCGATTCCCACAGGGTATAATGGAGAATTGATCTGCCAGTATCTAGGGCTCTGGAGGGGTTGTGTATTGAAGTAGAGGCACCAAATTTTCAGCACAGCATCTCGTGCCTCTCCTCAAAATACCCTCCAAGTTTCAAAACGATTGGACCAGGGGGGTCCAGTTCTACGAGCCCTACAAGAAGGTGCCCCTATCCTTCATTGTTTCCAATGGAGGGAAGGCATTCAAAAAGTGTGTGGTCCCTTCAAATGTGATGACCATAACTCGCTTTGGAGTTGAATTATGCTTGTTGCAACCCTGCACCTGGCTCCACCCCAATATCTCATAAGAACATAAGAGAAGCCATGTTGGATCAGGCCAATGGCCCATCCAGTCCAACATTCTGTGTCACACAGCGGCCAAATATATATATATATATATATATACACACACACACACACACACACACACACACACTGTGGCTAATAGCCACTGATGGACCTCTGCTCCATATTTTTATCTAACCCCTTCTTGAAGGTGGCTATGCTTGTGGACGCCACCACCTCCTGTGGCAGTGAATTCCACATGTTAATCACCCTTTGGGTGAAGAAGTACTTCCTTTTATCCGTTTTAACCTGTCTGCTCAGGTCATCTCCTGGCTCCACCCCCAAAGTCTCCTGGCTCCACCCCCCCAAAGTCCCCAGATATTTCTTGAATTGGACCTGGCAACCTTACACAAGAATGACTGACGATGGAACTGAACTAAAATGAACTAAACTAAACTGAAGCAGCCCCGCGTCAAACTGAAGGATACCCCATACCGAAAAATCTCTAGCAGATAGTAGGTATTATTCCTTTACTGAACTATACTCGGTCAAATTCTGCCCCTTCCCATGAAGGGCAATGGTACATAGTGAGGAAAATTTCACAGGCACCCACTGGAAACTAGGTAGAAGCCTGCTTCGGCAGGGTGGGCGGGATACAAATTAAATGTTATTATTATTAAGCACTGTGGGAACTACTTTTTTGTGGTTTGGTTCCACACGGTTCTGAAGAGGGACCCCTGAATAATTAATGAATACCTCAATAATAATAATAATAATAATAATAATAATAATAATAATAATAATAATAACAATAATGAAAAATATGGTTATGCCTTCAAAAGAGAATGTCTGAGGCAACATTTAGAGTGACTGTTAAGAGCTTCTGCTACACTGTTAAAACCAAGATACAGGGGCCCCGCAGAGAAGGAGCTCCTTGCTGATAACACAGAGGGACAGAGCAGGGGAAAACTACAAGAAATCACTGGAAGGAAAGCAGGAGGTGGAGCATTTGAATTAGATAAGAGGGGGCTTGTCTGCTTGTTTTGGGGATGAATAAAAATGGTCCGAAGGCTGATGATTTGAACTTAGTCATTTTGAGCTTATGCTGACAAGTTCTACTTTGATGTCAAAGTAAAATACCTCGCTTCAAACCAAGCAATGTGTGGGGCTTCGTTATTTACCTGTTACAGTTCCAGTTGTGTACCAGTCACAGTTACATGGGTCTACTGAAGGATTTACTTTCCTCTCATACCCACAGTCCCCCGTTGTGTGTGTTTAATGTTCTGTCAAGTTGCCGTTAAGAAGAATTTTTTTTTGGCCACTGTGTGACACAGAGTGTTGGACTGGATGGGCCATTGGCCTGATCCAACATGGCTTCTCTTATGTTCCTATATTGGATTTATATCCTGCCCTCCACTCCAAATCTCAGAGCGGCTTACGATCTCCTTTATCTTCTTCCCCCACAACAGACACCCTGTGAGGTGGGTGGGACTGAGAGGAATCTCACAGAAGCTGCTCTTTCAAGGACAACCTCTGCGAGAGCTATGGCTGACCCAAAGCCATTCCAGCAGCTGCAAGTGGAGGAGCGGGGAATCAAACCTGGCTCTCCCAGACAAGAGACCACACACTTAACCACTACACCAGACTGTCTCTCTTGCCCCTTGCACCTCCAGCTAAAAGGATCAAGTAGCATTCTCACAATTTTTATTGCTTAATCTCACCATTTTTTTTAAAAAAATTAAAATTTAAAATAAAAAAACCTTTAAATTAAAATGGAAATCATTTCAAGTTGCTTCATTTCTCCTACAATTTTTAATTTTTTTTTTTGAAGGGGAGGGAAGTAGTGGGCAGCTGGCCTAGGGCACCAAAAACCCTAGCGCCGGCCCTGCCTGGTACCCTATGACACTAGCCTTGGAAAAGAAGCCATGTTATCTGTCCAATCCACACAGTTTCTTCTTATAAATTTTTACCAGAACAGTGTAAGGAACAGAAAAGGGAAGAGCGGCCCAGCGCTGCTCTGTTGTTTTATGAACTGGGTGTGAAATGACCACGACCGATTTCCCACTCATCTGTCGCCGCTCTCACGGTCCTCTTCTCAGAGGGGCTTCCTTCCGATTTCACGCTGTCTGCCCCGGGGCTGCAAGTAATGTTGGCGTTTTCGTGCGGCAAACAGACGCTGATTCAGAGGTTGCGGTGGGAAAACTCCGTTATTTGCAGCCCCGGGGCAGATGGTGTGAAATCGAAAGGAAGCCCCCGCTGAGAAGAGGGACGTGAGAGCGGCGACTGGTGAGTGGGAAATCGGTCCGTGTCATAGAATCATAGAGTTGGAAGGGACCTCCAGGGTCATCTAGTCCAACCCCCTGCACAAAGCAGGAAACTCACAAATACCTCTCCCTAAATTCACAGGATCTTCATTGCTATCAGATGGCCATCTAGCTTCTGTTTAAAAACCTCCAAGGAAGGAGAGTCCACCACTTTCCCAAGAAGCCTGTTCCACTGAAGAACCACTCTAATCTCACAAATACCTCCCCCTAAATTCACAGGATCCTCATTGCTGTCAGTTGGCCATCTAGCTTCTGTTTAAAAACCTCCAAGGAAGGAGAGCCCACCACCTCCCGAGGAAGCCTGTTCCATTGAAGAATCGCTCTAACGGTCAGGAAGTTCTTCCTAACGTTGAGATGGAAACTCTTTTGATTTAATTTCAACCCATTGGTTCTGGTCCTACCTTCTGGGGCCACAGAAAACAACTCCCCACCATCCTCTATAGGACAGCCCTTCAAGTCCTTGAAGATGGTGATCCTATCACCTCTCAGCCGCCTCCTTTCCAGGCTAAACCTGCCCAGCTCCTTCAACCTTTCCTCATAGGACTTGGTCTCCAGACTCCTCACCATCTTCGTCGCCCTCCTCTGGACCTGTTCCAGCTTGTCTACATCCTTAAAATGTGGTGCCCAAACCTGAACACAAGACTCTGGGTGAGGTCTCACCAGAGCAGAGTAAAGCGATACCATCACATCACGTGATCTGGACACTAGACTTCTGTTGATACAGCCCAAAATTGCATTTCTGGAGGGGGGAAAAAAAAAGTTTGGCCAAGACAGAAAGAAAAAGTATCGACCCACTTGGTGCTTCTTCTCGGCTTCCTCTTTGGCTTTCTTTGCACTCATCTCCTTCCTGAGCCTTTCCTCCTCCATGAGCCGCAGTTTTTCTGCTTCCAGACGGCGGCGATACTGAGAAAGGAATGCAAAAGAACAGCCTGAAGGAGCAGTTATTTATTTAGCTGGTTAGTTCGTTTGTCCAATTTCTATCATGCCCTGCCCCACGAGCAGGATCAGGGCGGGTTGCAGCGGAAGAAAACAATTGAAGCACACTCACAACGTACTTAGTTCAAACCAGGGATCGTTTTGCAGAAAAATAGGTGGTGGAGCTCATTAGCATAGCCCATTAGCATATGCCACCCCCCCCACCAGCCAAAAGCAACCAGACACAAGAAAGGAGAGCCCCAGGCGAGCGAGGCCTGCTTGGGATGGCTAGAGATCCAGCCAGCCCAAGCAGGCCTCGCTTGCCTGGGGCTCCACTTGGCCTCGCTTGCCTGGGGCTCGCTTGCCATTAGCATATGACACCACCCCCACCAGCCAAAAGCAACCAGACACAAGAAAGGAGAGCCCCAGGCGAGCGAGGCCTGCATGGGCTGGCTAGAGATCCAGCCAGCCCAAGCAGGCCTCGCTTGCCTGGGGCTCCACTTGGCCACGCCCCACCCCGTCAAAAAGCCAGCAAGCCACCCACTGCTCAAAATCACATAAGACCCGGAGAAAGGGTGGTCTGGGCTTCTCTAGGGGTTAATGAGGGCTTCTGGAGGTGTGGCAAAGCCCCTGGTGGCTGGCTGGCTGCCCGTTCTCCTAATTCAGGGATTGTTATGCAGCTGCACCGACTATTCAATGGACAAGGTAGGTGGGGAGGAGGAGGGGGAACCCTCAGAAAGGTTCAGGAGCGGCGCTCCTGCTGAATCCGAGGCATGGCTCAAACCAACAAACTCCCAATAACAGAATCCACAAGACGGCAATTACAGTTTGACAGGAACTCCTACATGAATTCAGCATGAGTGCCCAAGATGGACCAGGATATCAGGGGAGTGTGAATGACCGCCATCAGTAGCACGTTCATTAGCGCAAGCCAGGGCTGGCCCTTCCACCCCCCCACCCCCCCGGTGTAGCCAATCCTCCAAGACCTTACAGGGTTCTTCTTACAGGGTTACTGTAAGCTCCAAGAGGATTGGCTACATTGGGAGGGTGTGGCCTAATATGCAAAGGAGCTTCTGCTAGAATTCCACCCCTGGGCCACACACCCCTGATGTAGCCAATCCTCCAAGCGCTTACAGGGCTCTTCTTACAGGGCCTTACTGTAAGCTCCAGGAGGATTGACTACATCTGAAGGGTGTGGCCTAATATGCAAAGGAGCTCCCGTTACAAAAAAAGCCCTGAAGCTGTATATTCCTGCAGTTATCACTACATCCTTTGGCGATGAATTCCACATTTTAATCACTCGCTGTGTAATGAAGTATTCAGGACACAGCCTGTAAGGAAGAAGAAGAAGAAGACAACTGCAGATTTATACCCCGCCCTTCTCTCTGAATCAGAGTGGCTTACAATCTCCTATATCTTCTCCCTCCACAATAGACACCCTGTGAGTAAGGTGAGGCTGAGAGAGCTCTCACAGCAGCTGCCCTTTCAAGGACAACCTCTGCCAGAGCTATGGCTGACCCAAAGCCATTCCAGCAAGTGCAAGTGGAGGAGTGGGGAACCAAACCCAGTTCTTCCAGATAAGAGAACTACGGCTGACCCAAGGCCATTCCAGCAGCTGCAAGTGGAGGAGTGGGGAATCAAACCCGGTTCTCCCAGATAAGAGAGCTATGGCTGACCCAGGGCCATCTCAGCAGGTACAAGTGGAGGAGTGGAGAATCAAATCCGGTTCTTCCAGATAAGAGTCTGCACACTTAACCACTAAACCAAGCTGGGAAATACGTCCACTCTCCCCAGCTTCTGCTCCAATAATATTCAGATTCGTCATGGCTTTGTAAAAGTAGAAATAAATAAATTGAGAGACCTTCAATTTGGCTGTTTGGTCAGCTCATGGGACACCTACCTCGCCCTTCAAGCGTCTGAAGAGGCGGCGAGCGATCATGCCCCTGGCGTACGCCTGGATGGTGAAGACGGCCCAGAGGCGATGGCGGAAAGCCCGACGCACCAGGAAGCCCCGACATCTCGCTTGGAACTCGATGATGCGTTTGCGAGCCATGTAGTACTGCCTGTGGAGCTTGCGGGAACGGTAGAGAGCTTGCAGCCGCAGGAAACCGATCCTCATCTGAACAGGGAAAAGCGATAAGAATGTAAGAACGTAAGAGAAGCCATGTTCGATCAGGCCAGTGGCCCATCCAGTCCAACACTCTGTGTCACACATTGGCCAAAAAAACACAAGTGCCATCAGGAGGTCCACCAGTGGAGCCAGGACACTAGAAGCCCTCCCACTGTGCCCCCCCAAGCACCAAGAATACAGAGCACCACTGCCCCAGACAGAGGGTTCCAACAATTTGCTACTGATGGACCTCTGCTGATATGCTTATTCAATCCCCTCTTGAAGCTGTCTATGCTTGCAGCCACCACCATCTCCTGTGGCAATGAATTCCGTGTATGTGTTCATTACCCTTTGGGTGAAGAAGGACTTCCTTTTATCCATTCTAACCCGACTGCTCAGCAATTTCATTGGGTTTAGATAAAAATATGGAGCAGAAGTCCATCAGTGGCTATTAGCCACAGTGTGTGTGTGTGTATGTGCATATATATATATATATATATATATATATATATATATATATATATATATATATATAAAATTTTTTGCCACTGTGTGACACAGAGTGTTGGAGTGGATGGGCCATTGGCCTGATCTAACATGGCTTCTCTTATGTTCTTATTGAATGTCCACGAGTTCTCGTATTGTAAGAAAGGGGGAAGTACTTCTTTCTCTACCTTCTCCATCCCATGCATAATCTTGTAAACCTCTCTCATGTCACCCCGCAGTCGACGTTTCTCCAAGCTAAAGAGCCCCAAGCATTTCAACTTTTCTTTATAGAGAAAGTGTTCCAAACCTTTAATCATCCTAGTAGCCCTTTTCTGCACTTTTTCCAATGCTATAATATCTTTTTTGAGGTTCGGTGACCAGAATTGTACACAATATTACAAATGAGGCCGCCCCATCGATTTATACAGGGGCATTATGATACTGGCCGATTTGTTTTCCATCCCCTTCCTAATAATTCCCAGCATGGCGTTGGCCTTTTTTATTGCAACCGCACACCATCTCAACATTTTCAGGAAGCGGGGAAGCCTATGACCCTGAACAGCAGCTGCCAGTCAAAGCAACCATTCCAGAGCTATAGAGATCGGTGCTCTGGCGCCGCGCATATACTTACTGCATCGTAATTTCGCCGACAATTATGCCCCCTCCAGTTTCGCTGAATCATCAAAACTGCATTCCTCACTTTCAGGAAATTGGACCTGGAAAGAGATTGCCGTAAGCCCTGTGGCCAGCGTTCCCTCTAAGCTGCAGAGTGCTGTGAGCAAAAATTCTACTTTGTGAGCTCCTAGCCTTAAAGTTGTGAGCTCCTGCAGAAATTAGTGTGTTCTGGGGTCATCCTTCCCGAGCTAAGACAAAAATGTGTGCGCTGGAGGCTCAAAATCTGTGAGCTGGTTCACGCTAACTCAGCTTAGAGGGAACATCAGTCAGGGGCCATCCTTCCTGAGGTAAAACAAAAATGTGTGATCTGTGAGCTAGCTCACGCTAACTCAGCTTAGAGGGAACATTGGTCAGGGGCCATCCTTCCTGAGGTAAAACAAAAATGTGTGAGCTGGAGCTAAAAATCTGTGAGCTAGCTCACGCTAACTCAGCTTAGAGGGAACATTGGTCAGGGGCCATCCTTCCTGAGGTAAAACAAAAATGTGTGAGCTGGAGCTAAAAATCTGTGAGCTAGCTCACGCTAACTCAGCTTAGAGGGAACACTGCCCATGTCGGATTGCCAAGTCCCCCCCCCCCAGCCTTCGGCAGGGGACAAGTTTAGCACACGTGGCACAACGACGTCACCCGCGAGTGACGTCATTGTGCCGGTGACATTGTGCGCCGGACACTCTAGCCATTTCTGGGAAACCATAGAGTTTTCCCTTCCAAATTGCTAAAGCGTCCCGGGGGGGGGGGGACCATAGATTTCGCACTCAGCTTACCCCGCTCTCCCTTTCGTCTTCTCTGTGCGGCATCCGTCGGATTTCCCGCTATCTGCGCCGAAGCTACAGGAAGCGTCGCAGCTTTCGCGCAGCAAACGGAACCTGGTAAAAACCGGTTTTCGTTTGCTGTGCGAAAGCCGCAATGCTTCCTGTAACTCTGGCGCAGATAGTGGGAAATCCGACGGACGCCGCACAGAGAAGACCAACGGGAGAGCGGGGTAAACTGAGTGCAAAATTGGTCACAATTTAACACCATTAGAGACTGCCTCTAGACAGAACAACTTGGGGGCAATATGATTTCTTGTGCTGAAGTCTCTAATACAAGACATGATCCCAAACAAAATCAAGGATCTTAATCTCTGGTAAGATATACTATAATTCTCCTTTAATTTCCCGTTAGATATGGCACCTTTTGGATAAATGTCTTTATTATAATTGGTTGATTTCAATGTTGGGCAATATATTACGGTTCATGTATTACGGTTCAATATATTACGGTTCATAGATGAATTGTTCATAGTTTATCTACGTTACTATTACAGGCAATAAAGTATGTGCATTCTTGTTTGTACGATCGCCTAATTCCTACGATGTATATTCTCAACGCTCGGTGCTTTATATTTTAATAAAACATTTAAATATAATGGATCTCTCACTGTCCCACCTTGCAAACTATAACTCCAAGGCTCGGATGACTTATCTTTCGTGTTGCCAATCCCCAGGAAGCGACAGGAGACTCTCTGGTTTGGAGGCCTTCCCTCCGCTTCAGGGTCATCAGAAAGGAGGGGGTGGGAAATGTCTTCTGGGCACTCCATTATTCCCTATGGAGACCAATTCCCATAGGGTATAATGGAGAATTGATCTGCGGGTATCTGGGGCTCTGCGGGGGCTGTTTTTTTTTGAGGTAGAGGCACCAAATCTGCAGCATAGCCTCTGATGCCTCTCCTCAAAATACTCTCCACGTATCCAAAGGATTGGACCAGGGGGTTCAATTCTATGAGCCCCA
The DNA here is from genome assembly GCF_032191835.1 of Heteronotia binoei. Taxonomy (NCBI): domain Eukaryota; kingdom Metazoa; phylum Chordata; class Lepidosauria; order Squamata; family Gekkonidae; genus Heteronotia; species Heteronotia binoei. The sequence goes on along the minus strand of NC_083225.1, from coordinate 187,741,207 downwards.
AAAGAAGGCGCCCCTATCCTTCATTATTTCCAATGGAGGGAAGGCATTCAAAAGGTGTGCGGTCCCTTTAAATGTGACGGCCAGGACTCCCTTTGGAGTTCAATTATGCTTGTCACACCCTTGCTCCTGGCTCTATCCCCGAAGTCTCCTGGCTCCACCCCTAAAGTCCCCAGACATTTCTTGAATTGGACCTGGCAACCCTACTTATCTCCCTCAGGCCTATCTCACAAATCCATGCAGCTCACAACAACTGTATTAAGAAACACGAGCGAGAGTCGGGCACCTCGAGTCAATTTGCCGTGTTCCGGTCTTCCCTCCTACCTGTCCTTAAATCCGCGGACTACTTTCTGGATGAGGATCACTTTGTCTGTGATGGCCTTGTCCCGCTCTATCTCCAGTAGCATATCGTGGTGGTCCTGAGGGAAACAAAGAACATAAGAGAAGCCATGTTGGATCAGGCCAATGGCCCATCCACTCCAACATTCTGTGTCACATAAGAACATAAGAGAAGCCATGTTGGATCAGGCCAAGGGCCCATCCAGTCCTACATTCTGTGCCACATAAGAACATAAGAGAAGCCATGCTGGATCAGGCCAATGGCCCATCCAGTCCAACATTCTGTGTCACACAGTGGCCAAAAAAACTCAGGTGACATCAGGAGGTCCAGCAGTGGGGCCAGGATACTAGAAGCCCTCCCACTGTTGCCCCTCCCAAGCACCCAGAATACAGAACATCACTGCCCCAGACATAAGAACGTAAGAGAAGCCATGTTGGATCAGGCCAATGGCCCATCCAGTCCAACACTCTGTGTCACACAGTGGCCAAAAAACCCCAAATACCATCAGGAGGTCCATCAGTGGGGCCAGGACACTAGAAGCCCTCCCACTGTTGCCCCTCCCAAGCACCCAGAATACAGAACATCACTGCCCCAGACATAAGAACGTAAGAGAAGCCATGTTGGATCAGGCCAATGGCCCACCCAGTCCAACATTCTGTGTCACACAGTGGCCAAAAAACTCAGGTGCCATCAGGAGGTCCAGCAGTGGGACCTCACACTGTTGTCCCTCCCAAGCACCAAGAATACAGAGCGTCACTTGCCCCAGACAGAGAGTTCCAACAATACGCTGTGGCTGTTAGCCAGTGATGTACCTCTGCTCCGTATACTGATCAATCCCCTCTTGAAGCTGGCTAGAATGTGGTAAAGTATCCTCCAAATATTGGTTGAATGGCTGGGAGGAAGGTGGGCACATAGCAAATGGTACAGAAATGTCAGTTAGGGCATTGCACCAAGGAATGGGAAGACATGTGGGTCATGGGGTTGCCATCCTCCAGGCGGGACCTGGAGATCTACCAGCAACTGATCTCCAGATTACAGAGATCCGTTTCCTTGGAGAAAATGGCGGATATGGAAAGCGGACTCTGCCTTTATAGGTGCGTATTAGTGGAGCTGGCTTAGATGGAATGAGAAAAACTCTTGAAGGGTACAGCTAACCAGAGCTATTAGCCATGGTGACTCAGTGGAACCTCCATGTTCTGAGGCAGGGTATCTTTGAGTACAAGTGCTGAGGGACATCAACAGGAAAAACTTTGGATCAATTGCTTTGGAGAAATGGCTGCTCTGGGAGGGTGAACTCTCTAGCATTAAGAACATAAGAACATAAGAGAAGCCATGTTAGATCAGGCCAATGGCCCATCCAGTCCAACATTCTGTGTCACACAGCGGCCAAATACACACACACACACACACTGTGGCTAATAGCCACTGATGGACCTCTGCTCCATATTTTTATCTAACCCCCTCTTGAAGGTGGCTATGCTTGTGGCCGCCACCACCTCCTGTGGCAGTGAATTCCACATGTTAATCACCCTTTGGGTGAAGAAGTACTCCCTTTTATCCGTTTTAACCTGTCTGCTCAGCAATTTCATCAAATGCCCACGAGTTCTTGTATTGTGAGAAAGGGAGAAAAGTATTTCTTTCTCCACTTTCTCCATCCCATGCATTATCTTGTAAACCTCTATCATGTCACCCCGCAGTCGACGTTTCTCCAAGCTAAAGAGCCCCAAGCATTTCAACCTTTCTTCATAGGGAAAGTGTTCCAGCCCTTTAATCATTCCAGTTGCCCTTTTCTGCACTTTCTCCAATGCTATAATATCCTTTTTGAGGTGCGGCGACCAGAACTGCACACAGTACTCCAAATGAGACCGCACCATCGATTTATACAGGGGCGTTATGATACTGGCTGATTTGTTTTCAATTCCCTGGAAGTGATGCCACATCCTTTTCAAATTCCATCACATTCCTCACCACTTTCAAAATCTCCCATCATTTGCCAAGCTGGCAATCCTAGAAATGGAATGCTCGCATATTTACTTCAGTGGCTCGCCATGGGACTATGTTAGATTAGACAATGGTACATGGGAGAATAAATCCTCCAGTACCACCTGAACCAGATGTTCACACAGCTGTTTAAGAGCTCAGAACATGACACTCCTAGAGCCAGGTCTGGCCTGACCCTAATTCTTACACTTCAGCAGGGGTGGAATTCTAGCAGGAGCTGCTTTGCATATTAGGGCACACCCCCCCCCCCACATGGCCAATTCTCCAAGAACTTACAAAAAAGAGTCTTGTAAGCTCTTGGAAGATTGGCTACATCAAGGGGGTGCGTCCTAATATGCAAAAGAACTCCTGCTGGAATTTCACCCCTGCGCTTCAGCACTGTAAAAATAAATTTTTCCAGGCCTCCGAATTTTAATTCAGATCAAGAAGTTCTCAGATGCAGGAGGTTTGCAAACACCAAACTAAGGGGATTTTTCTCTCTACCTTCTGATTTGCTTTCTTTTTGCAACATAAGCGTGCCCCTTTGAACTGCTCATTTCCCGATTTCCTGTTTGGGCAGCTGCAGAGCTCTGATAACATTCACAAGCAGGGTATTCTAAACTGTTTTCTAAGAATTAGCTGAGGGGTGCATTTAAAAATACGCACAAGGATTATCCTGGAACAACAATAAATAGTAAATCTGATCTGCTGAAGAAAATGATTTCTCTAGCCAGTTTGACAGCCAGTTTGGTGTAGTGCTTAAGTGCGCGGACTTTAATCAGAGAGAATTGAGTTTGATTCCCCACTCCTCCACTTACAGCTGCTGGAATGGCCTTAGGTCAGCCATAGCTCTGGCAGAGGTTGTCCTTGAAAGGGCAGCTGCTGTGAGAGCCCTCTCAGCCCCACCCACCTCACAGGGTGTCTGTTGTGGGGGAAGAAGTCAAAGGAGATTGTAAGCCGCTTTACCTTCCCGCCCCCCAACAGACACCCTATGAGGTGGATGGGGCTGAGAGGGCTCTTACAACAGCCGCTGCCAGAGCTATGGCTGACCCAATGCCATTCCAGCAGCTGCAAGTGGAGGAGTGGGGAATTAAACCCGGTTCTCCCAGATAAGAGAGCTATGGCTGACCCAAGGCCATCCGAGCAGCTGCAAGAGGAGAAGTGGGGAATCAAACCTGGTTCTCCCAGATAACAGAACTGTGGCTGACCCAAGGCCATTCCAGCAGCTGCAAGTGGAGGAGTGGGGAATCAAACCCGGTTCTCCCAGATAAGAGAGCTGTGGCTGACCCAAGGCCATTCCAGCAGCTGCAAGCAGAGGAGGGGGGAATCAAACCCGGTTCTCCCAGATAAGAGAGCTCTGGCTGACCCAAGGCCATTCCAGCAGCTGCAAGCGGAGGAGGGGGGGATCAAACCCGGTTCTCCCAGATAAGAGAGCTCTGGCTGACCCAAGGCCATTCCAGCAGCTGCAAGAGGAGGAGTGGGGAATCAAACCCGGTTCTCCCAGATAAGAGAGCTCTGGCTGACCCAAGGCCATTCCAGCAGCTGCAAGTGGAGGAGTGGGGAATCAAACCCGGTTCTCCCAGATAAGAGAGCTCTGGCTGACCCATGGCCATTCCAGCAGCTGCAAGTGGAGGAGCGGGGAATCAAACCCGGTTCTCCCAGATAAGAGAGCTCTGGCTGACCCAAGGCCATTCCAGCACCTGCAAGTGGAGGAGTGGGGAATCAAACCCGGTTCTCCCAGATAAGAGTCTGCACATTTAACCACTACACCAAACTGGCACTCTATATAGGACCATATAGGATTATATATAGGACTATATGAGGACTATATGGGCAGGAAATAAATGAGGTTATATAAGCAATTATAAGGACACCTTTCCTAACATTGGGATGCACCTGGTTTTGAAGACAAGTTGCACTCTTACCTTCAGGAAAATCTTCGTCTTGCCAATCTGCCAGTCGTCATCCTTACCCAAAACAGCTTCTGCAATGCGCTCGCACGTTCCACGCAGATCTCCCTAAGGAAGAAAGACATTTGCTGGGATTTTTGTGAACTGTTCCTGAGAATTACAGCTATCTCATACCTTGATAGGAGCCCCGTGGCGCAGAGTGTTAAAGCTGCAGTACTACAGCCCTAAACTCTGCTGACAACCTGAGTTCTATCCCCAGCGGAAGCTGGGTTTTCAGGTAGCCGGCTCAGGTTGACACAGCCTTCCATCCTTCTGAGGTCGGTCAAATGAGTCCCCAGCTTGCTGGGGGAAAGGGTAGATGACTGGGGAAGGCAATGGCAAACCACCCCATAAAAAGTCTGCTGTGAAAGCAACGTCACCCCAGAGTCGGAAACGACTGGTGCTCGCACAGGGGACCTTTCCGTTCCTAGTTAAAGCTGCAGTACTGCAGTCCTAAGCTCTGCTCACGACCTGAGTTCGATCCCCGGTGGAAGCTGGGTTTTCAGATAGCTGGCTCGAGTTGACTCAGCCTTCCATCCTTCCGAGGTCGGTAAAATGAGTACCCAGCTTGCTGGGGGGAAAGGGTAGAGGACTGGGGAAGGCAATGGCAAACCACCCCGTCAAAAGTCTGCCGTGAAAATGTTGCGAAAGCAACGTCACCCCAGAGTTGGAAACGACTGGTGCTTGCACAAGGGACCTTTCCTTTCCCTCTTAGGCGCCAATTCAGTGTGCTTACCCTACACCACACATTCTCTGGGATTAGGGACTTTTGCTCTCTGTTCCAATTCACAGTGCCTGTCTTTCCTTACCTGAATGAGACATCCTTAGCCATAGAGATAAGGAAGGGGGGGGGGGGAATGCCTTTCCACTACTCACTCCGGTTCTCCTTTGAAACTGACATGAAATTAACAAGGCCTGAGATACAGTTTGATTTGTGAATGGATTAACCCTGAGCTTCAGTAAATCTTTGTTAGCTGTCCTGACCTGGAGAAAGCTGTCCAGGAAATTAACTGTCAGTTTGATGTAGTGGTTCAGTGTGTGCAGTCTGTGGTCTCTTACCTGGGAGGACCGTGTTGGATTCCCCACTCCTCCACTTGCAGCTGCTGGAACGGCCTTGGGTCAGCCAGAGCTCTCTTATCTGGGAGAACTGGGTTTGATTCCCCACTCCTCCACTTGCAGCTGCTGGAATGGTCTTGTGTCAGCCATAGCTCTTTTCTCTGGGAGAACCGTGTTTGATTCCCCACTCCTCCACTTGCAGCTGCTGGAATGGCCTTGGGTCAGCCAGAGCTCTCTTATCTGGGAGAACCGGGTTTGATTCCCCACTCCTCCACTTGCACCTGCTGGATGGCCTTGGGTCAGCCAGAGCTCTCTTATCTGGGAGAACCGGGCTTGATTCCCCACTCCTCCACTTGCACCTGCTGGGATGGCCTTGGGTCAGCCAGAGCTCTCTTATCTGGGAGAACCGGGCTTGATTCCCCACTCCTCCACTTGCACCTGCTGGGATGGCCTTGGGTCAGCCAGAGCTCTCTTATCTGGGAGAACCGGGCTTGATTCCCCACTCCTCCACTTGCACCTGCTGGGATGGCCTTGGGTTTGTGAGTTCCCTGCGTTGTGCAGGGGGTTAGACTAGATGACCCTGGAGGTCCCTTCCAACTTTATGATTCTAGGGTTTTCAAGGCAGGGGAGTAACAGGTGGTTTGCCTTTCGCTATTTCTGCATAGCAACCGTGGACTCCTTTGAACATATATGAACATATGAAGCTGCCTTATACTGAATCAGACCTCTGTGGGTCCATCAAAGTCAGTATTGTCTACTCAGACTGGCAGCGGCTCTCCAGGCTCTCAAGCGGAAGTTTTTCATACCTATTTGCCTGGACCCTTTTTTGGAGATGCCAGGGATTGAACCTGGGACCTTCTGCTTACCAAGCAGATGCTCAGCCACTGAGCTACAGCCCCAATGTATGTCTCTCCAGGGTCACAGGCTGAGGTTTTTCATGCCTGCTTGCCTGGACCTTTTAACTGGAGATGCCGGGGATTGAACCTGGGACCTTCTGCTTACCAAGCTGATGCTCTGCCACTGAGCCACCGTCCCTTTGGTGGTCTCCCATCCATGGATTAATCAGGGCTGACCTTGCTTAGTCTCTGAGATCAGATGAGATCAGGCTAGCCTGGGCCATCCACGTCAGGGCATGAAACAAACAGAGATGGTTTGCCATTGTCTGCCTCTGCATAGCAACCCTCGAAGTCTGTTTCAATGGAGTCTGTTTCAATGAAAGCTTATACTCAGAATTAAATTCTGTTGGTCTTAAAGGTGCCGCTGGACTCAAACTGTGTTCTAACGCTAGTAAAAAGGGAATGTAGCAGGAAGAAGAAGAAATTGGATTTATATCCCGCCCTCCACTCCGAAGAGTCTCAGAGTGGTTCACAATCTCCTTTCCCCCCACAACAGACACCCTGTGAGGTGGGTGGGGCTGAGAGGGCTCTCACAGCAGCTGCCCTTTCAAGGACAACCTCTGCCAGAGCTCTGGCTGACCCAAGGCCTTTCCAGCAGCTGCAAGTGGAGGAGTGGGGAATGAAACCCGGTTCTCCCAGATAAGAGAGCTCTGGCTGACCCAAGGCCATTCCAGCAGGTGCAAGTGGAGGAGTGGGGAATGAAACCCGATTCTCCCAGATAAGAGAGCTCTGGCTGACCCAAGGCCATTCCAGCAGCTGCAAGTGGAGGAGTGGGGAATCAAACACGGTTCTCCCAGAGAAGAGAGCTACAACTGACCCATGGCTATTCCAGCAGCTGCAAGTGGAGGAGTGGGGAATGAAACCCGGTTCTCCCAGATAAGAGAGCTGTGGCTGACCCAAGGCCATTCCAGCAGCTGCAAGTGGAGGAGTGGGAGAATCAAACCCAGTTCTCCCAGAGAAGAGAGCTCTGGCTGACCCAAGGCCATTCCAGCAGCTGCAAGTGGAGGAGTGGGGGAATCAAACCCGGTTCTCCCAGAGAAGAGAGCTCTGGCTGACCCAAGGCCATTCCAGCAGCTGCAAGTGGAGGAGTGGGGGAATCAAACCCGGTTCTCCCAGAGAAGAGAGCTCTGGCTGACCCAAGGCCATTCCAGCAGCTGCAAGTGGAGGAGTGGGGGAATCAAACCCGGTTCTCCCAGAGAAGAGAGCTCAGGCTGACCCAAGGCCATTCCAGCAGCTGCAAGTGGAGGAGTGGGGAATCAAACCCGGTTCTCCCAGATAAGAGACTTAACCACTACACCAAACTGGCTCTCCAGGAAAAGAGGAAGACCTCATGCAAGTTGGATCAACTCACTTAATAAAGCTATGGACCTCAGTTTGCAAGACCTGGGCTTGGCTGTTAATGAGAGGACATCTTGGAGGACGTTCATTCATAGGGTCACTGTAAGTCAGAAGTGACGTGGCGTCACTTCACACACACACACGCACTGTTTATAGTACAAAGGTAAAAGTAAAGGTCGTCCCCTGTGCAACCACCAGGTCGTTACCGACCTATGGAGTGACATCGCATCGTGTCGTTTTCTGGGCCGACTTTTTACGGGGTGGTTGGCCATTGCCTTCCTCAGTCATCTACGCTTTCCCCCCAGCAAGCTGGGTCCTCGTTTGACCGACCTCGGAAGGGTGGAAGGCTGAGTCAACCCTGAGCCGGCTACCTGAAAACCCAGCTTCTGCCAGTATCGAACTCAGGTCGTGAGCAGAGCTGAGGACTGCAGTACTGCACCTTTACCGCTCTGCGCCACGAGGCTCTTTACTGTTTATAGTACATCTTGCCATAGATAGTTAGTTGCTCCTGCTGTTCTCTGATTCTGTAATCCTAATCGCATTGCATTTGGATTGTTAACTGCAGCCCTTATAGCCTGTGATCATCTTTGAGTCACAGGGAGAAACAAAAGTCCGAATAGTCAAAGCGATGGTATTTCCAGTAGTCATGAATGGCTGTGAGAGCTGGACCATAAGGAAGGCCGAGCGCAGAAGAATAGATGCTTTTGAGCTGTGGTGCTGGAGAAGACTCTTGAGAGTCCCTTGGACTGCAAGAAGATCAAATCAGTCAGTCCTAAGGGAGATCAACCCAGACTGTTCTCTGGAAGGTCAGATGCTGAAGCTGAAGCTCAAAGACTTTGGCCACCCAATGAGAAGGGAGCACTCCCTGGAGAAGACTCTTGAGAGTCCCTTGGATTGCAAGAAGATCAAATCAGTCAGTCCTAAGGGAGATCAACCCCGACTGTTCCCTGAAAGGTCAGATGCTGAAGCTGAAGCTGAAGCGCAAATACTTTGGCCACCAAATGAGAAGGGAGCACTCACTGGAGAAGACTCCTGAGAGTCCCTTGGACTGCAAGATCCAATCAGTCAATCCTCAGGGAAATCAACCCAGACTGTTCCCTGGAAGGTCAGATGCTGAAGCTGAAGCTCAAATACTTTGGCCATCCAATGAGAAGGGAACACTCCCTAGAGAAGACTCTTGAGAGTCCCTTGGACTGCAGGAAGATCCAATCAGTCAGTCCTCAGGGAGATCAACTCCGACTGTTCCCTGGAAGGTCAGATGCTGAAGCTGAAGCTCAAATACTTTGGCCACCCAATGAGAAGGGAGCACTCCCTGGAGAAGACTCTTGAGAGTCCCTTGGACTGCAGGAAGATCCAATCAGTCAGTCCTAAGGGAAATCAACCCCGACTGTTCCCTGGAAGGTCAGATGCTGAAGCTGAAGCTCAAAGACTTTGGCCACCAAATGAGAAGGGAGCACTCACTGGAGAAGTTCCTGATGCTGGGAAAGACAGAAGGCAGAAGAAGAAGGGGATGGCAAAAGATGAGATGGCTGGACAGCGTTACTGATGTAACTAACATGAATTAGAGCAGACTTCGGAGGATGGTGGAAGACAGGAGGGCTTGGCGTGACTTGGTCCATGGGGTCGCAAAGAGTCGTACTCTGACTGTGTGACTGAACAACAACAAATTGCATTGCATTTGGATTGTTAACTGCAGCCCTTATAGCCTGTGATCATCTCTGAGTCACAGGGAGAACGGAAGACTACAACTAAGGAAAGGAAAGGTCCCCTGTGCAAACACCAGTCTTTTCCGACTCTGGGGTGACGTTGCTTTCACAACGTTTTCATGGCAGACTTTTAATGGGATGGTTTGCCATTCCCCAGTCATCTACACTCCCCCTCCCCTCCCAGCAAGCCGGGGACTCATTTGACCGACCTCGGAAGGATGAAAGGCTGAGTCAACCTCGAGCCGGCTACCTGAAAACCCAACTTCTGCCGGGGATCAAACTCAGGTCGTGAGCAGAGCTTAGGACTGCAGTGCTACAACTAAAGCAAGGAAGTAAATAATAAAAGGCATACCTGTTTATACGCCGGCTTCACCCCCGGCATGAGAACACGGTACCTGTCCACAAACTCTACAAAAGTGTAGCGGATGGGGTAGCCGGCTCTGCGGATTCGGATGGTCTCCATCATCCCCGAGTATCTCAGCTGACGGACGCAGAGCTCCCGATCGAACAACTGCAGAGAGAGAGAGAGAAAAGGAGCCTTCGACACCCCTGCATGCAACGTGTTGTTTTTAAACGTGTTGTCACCATTCAGCTGCTCCAGTAACTGAGCGGGCAGGAAGATTCACTCGCTAATAAAACATGTGAACAAACGCAGGCTAAACCAATATGCGTAAGGTCTGTTTAATGCTTTTATTTTTGTAGGTGTAAAACAGCCTCAGAGCAAATGATCTTTCCGCTGCCCTCTGGTTTCCTGCAATGCCGTTTCCTGCGACGGTCATCGACACTCTCTTTTCCGATCTCAGGCAGAGAATCCCAGGGAAAAAATGTTTTCATTCTACCGTCAATTTACACCAGGGCGGAGAACCTTTTTTCTGCCAAGGGCCATATGGATATTTAGAACATCATTCGCGGGCCATAAAAACCCGATCAACTTAAAAAACAGCACTCCGTCGAGGGAGAACGATTCAGGCCAGCAAAATGAATGCAAACGATTGTTTTTCTATTTGAAGTCATGTGGGGAGAGCCTAATTTGGCGCATGCACGCACAAACACACACACACAGCCTGCCGCCCTAGGCAAATGCATAGGTCCAGGGCTTTTTTGTAGAAAAAGCCCAGCGGGAACTCAGTAGCATATTAGACCACATCCCCTAATGTTAGCATATTAGGTCACACGCTCATTGGCATATTAGGCCACGCCACCTGGGATAACCAAGTGCAAACTGAACTGGGAGAGTAACTTTTCCAGGCTCTGTAGCAATTCCGGCCAAGCCCCAGGGAGGCTGCCGCACAGTAGATCTGGGCCCTGTGATCCCTGCCTGGCCCTGGGGAGGCTGCTGCACAGCGCAGATGGGCCCCACGATCCTCGCTGGCCAGCCAGGCCCCAGGGAGGCTGCCACATGGCTCGGTTCAGCCCAGCAATCCCCGAGGGCCACACCAAGTGACCTTAGGGTTGCCAAGTCCAATTTAAGAAATATCTGGGGACTTTGGGGGGTGGAGCCAGGAGCAAGGCTGTGACAAGCACAATTGAACTCCAAAGGGAGTTCCGGCCATCACATTTCAAGGGAATGAACACCTTTTAAATGTCTTCCTTCCATAGGAAATAATGAAGGATAGGGGCACCTTCTTTTGAGGCACATAGAATTGGACCCCCTGGCTCAATCTTTTTGAAACTTGGAGGGTATTTTGGGGAGAGGCACCAGATGCTACGCTGCAAATGTGGGGCCTCTACCTCAGAAAACAGCCCCCCCCAGAGCCCCAGATACTCGTGGATCCGTTCTCCATTATTCCCTACGGGAATATGTCTCCATAGGGAATAATAAAGTTCCCAGCAGATGTTTCCCTCCCCTACCCCCGCTTTCTGACGACCCTGAAGCGGGGGGAGGGCCTCCAAACTGGGGGATCCCCTGCCTCCACCTGGGGATTGGCAACCCTAAGTGACCTCGAGGGCCGTATATGGCCCTTGGGACGGAGGTTCCCCACCCCTGATTTACACAGTCAATTTCCTAGTTTAGTAGCCCCTCCTTTTTTTGTTACGCGTGTTTAAGGTTTCAGAGGACGGCTTGCGGTTCGCAGCTCTATCGCATGGCAAAGAAACCGCAAAGCATCATGCTCCAGGGCAGCGTTGGAGTTATAGGGTTGCCAACAATATTCCCTCAAAGCTGGAGAGCCTCGTGAGCAAAAATGCTACTTTGTGACCGACTGGCATTAAAGGGGTGAGCGTAGGGTTGCCAATCCCCAGGTGGGGGCAGGGGATCCCCCGGTTTGGAGGCCCCCCCCGCTTCAGGATCATCAGAAAGCGGGGGGGGGGAATGCCTTCTGGGCACTCCATTATACCCTATGGAGACAAATTCCCATAGGGAATAATGGGGAATTGATATCTGGGACTCTGACTGGGGAGGGGGCTGTTTTTTGAGATAGAAGCATCGAATGTTTGGCATAGCGTCCGGTGCTTCTCCTCCAAGCGCCCTACAAGTTTGAAAAAGATCAGACTGGGGGGTCCAATTCTGTGAGCTCCCAAAGAAGGTGCCCCCATCCTTCATTCTTTCCAATAGAGGGAAGGTATTTCAAAAGGTGTGCGGTGGTCCCTTTCAAGGCGATGGCCAGCACTCCCTTGGGAGTTCAATCGTGCTTTGCCACATCCTTGATCCCGGCTCCACCCCCAAAGTCTCCTGGCTCCACCCCCAAATTCCCCCAGATATTTCTTGAGTCAGACTTGGCAACTCTATCTAATAGTAACTCTTGAATAGTTCAGGCCAGGGGTCATTTTGTAGACAAATAGGTAATAGAACTCATTAGCATAACTAATTAGCATATGCCACCCCCAGCCAAAAGCAACCCAGTGCAAGAAAGGAGAGCCCTAGGCGAGTGAGGCCTGCTTGAGCTGGCTGGATCTCAAGCCAGCCTAAGCAGGCCTCACTCGCCTAGGGCTCCCCTGGACTACACTCCCCACCCCTTCGAACGGCCGGCAATCCACCCGCCACCCCAAATCACATAAGAAGTGGAGAAAGGACGGTGCAGGCTTCTCTAGGGGTTAACGAGGGCTGCTGGGTGCGTGGCAAAGCCCCTGGCGGTTGGCTGGCTGTCCGCTCTCCTAATCCAGGGATTGTTATGCAGATGCAGCTACTATTCAATGGACAAGGTTGAGGGGGAACTCTCAGAAGGTGGGGAGGAAGAGGGGGAGGAACTCTCCAAGGTGGGGAGGAAGAGAGGGAACTCTCAGAAAGGTTCAGGAGCTGAAAGGTTCAGGAGCCAGTTTGGTGTAGTGGTTAAGCGCATGGACTCTTATCTTGGAGATCCAGGTTTGATTCCCCACTCCTCCACCTGCAGCTGCTGCAATGGCCTTGGGTCAGCCAGAGCTTTCATAGGAGTTGTCCTTGAAAAGGCAGCTGCCGTGAGAGCTCTCTCAGCCCCACCCACCTCACAGGGTGTCTGTTGTGGGGGAGAAGATAGAGGAGATTGTAAGCCGCTCTGAGTCTCTGATTCAGAGAGAAGGGCGGGGTATAAATCTGCAGTCATCTTCTTCTGTTGTGGGGGGAGGAGATACAGGAGATTGTAAGCCGCTCTGAGTCTCTGATTCAGAGAGAAGGGCGGGGTATAAATCTGCAGTCATCTTCTTCTGTTGTGGGGGGAGGAGATACAGGAGATTGTAAGCCGCTCTGAGTCTCTGATTCAGAGAGAAGGGCAGGGTATAAATCTGCAGTCATCTTCTTCTGTTGTGGGGGGAGGAGATACAGGAGATTGTAAGCCACTCTGAGTCTCTGATTCAGAGAGAAGGGCTGGGTATAAATCTGCAGTCTTCTTCTTCTGTTGTGGGGGGAGGAGATACAGGAGATTGTAAGCCGCTCTGAGTCTCTGATTCAGAGAGAAGAGCGGGGTATAAATCTGCGGTCTTCTTCTTCTGTTGTGGGGGGAGGAGATATAGGAGATTGTAAGCTGCTCTGAGTCTCTGATTCAGAGAGAAGGGCAGGGTATAAATCTGCGGTCTTCTTCTGTTGTGGGGGGAGGAGATACAGGAGACTGTAAGCCGCTCTGAGTCTCTGATTCAGAGAGAAGGGCGGGGTATAAATCTGCAGTCTTCTTAACCACCTTTCTTCCCAACCAAACCTTCTAGATCTAGATTTACATCCCCGATTGTGACGCTGATGAGAATTTCCAGCAAGGCACAGGATTCTCGCAGGACAAAGGCAGATTTCTAGGTGCCGCTGTGAGATCTCGGGGCTGCTTCTGTTAAAAAAAACAACCACAAGCACCACAAAATCCAGGCCAAGGTCAGAAAACAAGACGGGAACTCACCATCGGCTTCTTGTACTCGTTGGGTTTGATGCAGCGGACGAAGAAAGGCTGGCAGACGCTGAGCGTTCGCATCAGCAACTCCAGAGAGCGCTTGAACTGACTGCTGAGGGTTGGGGAGCGTTTCCTGGTCTCGGCCCCCTGGAAGATGACCAACGGCAGTGAAAGATCAGTGCCAGGAAATGGGGGAAAGAGAGAAACACGGACGTGAACGGAGAATTCCCACCCGTCCTGGCCTGCTCAAGGAAGGGATTCTTTCTATGAAAAACTGTAGGGAGGGGGGGCTGTGGTAGAAGGTAGGTTGAAGGTGGGGTTCTCAGAGTGGCACAAAATGGAAGAGTTTGGAAAGACAACCAAACCACCTCTCCGTGTATAAATTTCCAAATTAATATACAAATAAGGCGTTGACTTATCAAACCCAAACACATTGGTTCTAGGGTTGCCAAGTCCAATTCAAGAAATATCCGGGGACTTTGGGGGCGGAGCCAGGAGACATTGGGGGCGGAGCCAGGAGCAAGGGTGCGACAAGCATCATTGAACTCCAAAGGGAGTTCTGGCCATCACATTTAAAGGGACAGCACACCTTTTTAAATGCCTTCCTTCCACAGGAAATAATGGGATAAGGGCACCTTCCTTTGCGGCTCATAGAATTGGACCCCCTGGTCTAATCGTTTTGAAACTTGGGGGGGATTTTGGGGAGAGGCGCTAGATGCTATACTGAAAATTTTGTGCCTCTATCTCAAAAAAACAGCCCCCCCCCAGAGCCCCCGATACCTCCAGATCAATTCCCCATTATACCCTATGAGAATCGATCTCCACATAGGGCATAATGAAGTGCCCAGGAGACATTTCCCTCCCCCCCACCCCCCGTTTCTGGCCACTCTGAAGTGAGGGATTGGTGCCTCTACTCATGAGTTGTTGTCAACTTCTCCAAAGTAACACAGACACACCATCCCAAGAGGAAGCCTTTCAATCGAAGACGGAAGCCTCCGGAGGTGGAAAGTCACATGGTGACTGTGGGGGCGGGGCTTCCCCCGTCGGCCAGCTGACTGGGGACGGGAAGGAGCCTGGGAAAGCGGGAGAACCCCCGCTGGGACCTGGGGATTGGCAAGCCTAGTTGTTTCATTCAATAATTTTCAGTAATAGGAAGTAATACCAGGTGGGCAGCCGTGTGGTTTGAAGCAGGAGAACAAAGTAGGGTGTCAAATTGCACTATGAAGACCAACAGAGTTTTATTCAGAATGTCAGCTTTCGTGTGCTCTAAGCACACTTCATCAGACAGTAGGATGGAATGGGAAATATAGAGAAAGTGGGCAGTGAATCAGCATGCAAAATCATGGAAATGTCCCTTAGCGGATTAAAAGAATCACAAGCCGGGGCCTAGCAACTGCCAGCCTGCGTCCACCAGGCGAAAACAACAAAAACAGTAATAAACGTCAGAACAGCAGATCGATATCCATTAAGTATCCTGCAATAAATGAGAGTCTGCTCTGGGTTAAAAGGAGGCTTAATTTAAACAGGTTCTCAGAGGCTTAATTTAAATATGTAACACATATATAAAAACATCATTCTAGTTTGCCATTAGTATATGTAATGAGATTAGTATATGTAATGAGATAAACAGCCAATATCCCTTATTTGAGTATGTCAATTCAAAAAAAACATTTTTCTGATACACTATTCTAAAAGAGAAATACATTGGAATACTGTGGAAATGTAGCTATACTTGATGAAAGTGGTATATGTAATGAGAAAAAAAATCCAATATCCCTGTTCAGTCCTGAGGTGTTTGTCCCAAATTTCATAATAATTTGTAATTCAGCAATTTTCCTCTCCGTTCTGTTCTTGAAGTTCCTTTGCAGCAAAACACATGATGCAACTACTGTCCTTACGTGACAAAATGTCAAGATCTAATATAATTTCCTTATAAATGTCTGACAACAGGAGAACCAGTCCAATATCATTTCAGATTAAACAATCCTTCTTCTTGGGACCGTCTTAGAATCACAGAATCATAAGAGTTGGAAGGGACCTCCAGGGTCATCTAGTCCAACCCCCTGCACAATGCAGGAAACTCACAAACACCTCCCCCTAAATTCACAGGATCCTCTTTGCTGTCAGATGGCCACCTAGCCTCTGTTTAAAAACCTCCAAGGAAGGAGAGCCCAACACCTCCAGAGGAAGCCTGTTCCACTGAGGAACCGCTCTAACGGTCAGGAAGTTCTTCCTAATGTTGAGCCGGAAATTCTTTTGATTTAATTTCAACCTGTTAGTTCTGGTCCTACCTTCTTGGGCCACAGAAAACAATTCCACGCCATCCTCTATAAGACAGCCCTTCAAGTACTTGAAGATGGTGATCATATCACCTCTCAGCCGCCTCCTCTCCAGGCTAAACATCCCCATCTCCTTCAACCTTTCCTCATAGGACTTGGTCTCCAGACCCCTCACCATCTTCGTCGCCCTCCTCTGGAACCCTTCCAGCTTGTCTATATCCTTCTTAAAATGTGGTGCCCAAAACTGAACACAAGACTCCAGATGGGTCGCGGCGCTCTGGGGAAGGAAATACCTCTCCCGGTTTTAAACGGTGCGCCGCTGAAAGCGGCGGGCCGGGTCAGGAGCCTGGGAGTTCTACTGGAGCCTTCACTATCAATGGAGGCCCAGCTAGCGGCCACTGCCAAGTCGGCGTTTTTTCATCTGAAGCGGGCAAGGCAGTTGGCTCCTTTCCTAGAGCGCCGGGACCTGGCAACAGTGATCCATGCGACGGTCACCTCAAGATTGGACTACTGTAATGTCCTCTACATGGGGCTGCCTTTGTGTCGAACCCGGAAGCTGCAACTAGTGCAGAACGCAGCAGCCAGGCTGTTATTAGGACTCCCGAAATGGGAGCGTATACAGCCGGGGCTGCGTGAACTGCACTGGCTGCCAGTTACATACCGGGTCCGCTACAAAGTGCTGGTCATCACCTTTAAAGCCCTATATGGTCGAGGACCTGCCTACCTGAGGGACCGTCTCTCCCCATATGAGCCCCAAAGAGCACTGAGGTCAGCACGGAAGAACAAGCTGACTATCCCTGGGCCAAAGGAGGCAAAATTACAGAGCACCCGTGCACGGGCCTTCTCTGTTACAGCCCCGTGCCTCTGGAACCAGCTCCCGGAAGAGGTGCGGGCTCTGCGGAACCTGGACCAATTCCTCAGGGCCTGTAAGACCATTCTTTTCAGGCAGGTCTTTGTAGACTGCTGACAAAGATGGCTGTTCAACCCACCAAATGATTCCATCTAGTGACCTCTGCCATTATATAAATGGACAGAATAGCACCAAGAACATCACCGCTGCTGTTAAATTATGGAATGGCTTAGACAACTGGACTGGTTTTAGATATTATTGTTTTAAATTATTGTATAATTTAAATACTGCTTTTAAACGTACTATATATTGTATAATTTTATCGAACTTGTTGTTAGCCGCCCTGAGCCTGCCTAGGCGGGGAGGGCGGGATATAAATAAATTTTATTATTATTATTATTATTACCAGAGCAGTCTTGTATAATGCTGACACGAAGGAAAATGGGCAGCCGCGTTCTGCTAGTAAGTGAATTATTATTAGAGAAAGCCAGGAGAAGTGGTACATACTGAATTGTAGAAAATGATTAATGGCGCTACCAAACAACTGGACTCATCATTATAGAAGTCGGTCCCAAGAAAAAGGATTGCTTAATCCAAAACGATATTGGACCGGTTCTCCTGTCGTCAGGAAATTATATTAGGTCTGGACATTTTGTCACGTAAGGACAGTAGAGACATTGTGTGTCTTGAATGGTTTCCTCGCTGTAGTATTTCCTATCACTGAAAATGATTGAATGAAACAACTGGATTTGATAAGTAAACACGTTGTTTGTACATTAATCTGGATTTTGAAATTTGTACACGGAGAGCTGGTTTTGTTGTTTTTTTTGAGCAGTTGTACCTCCATCGTCCCGATATATTGTGACAAAATAGAAGAATGGTAGATGAGCAGAGTGGCACAGCATAGGTTGATTTTATGATACCCGTTAGGTCAGACAAGGCCACAGTAATTTTGGATGAGTTTGGGGGATCCATAATATGACCTTTTTAAAAAAAAAAAAAAACAGCCATGGAGAAGGGAATTAAGATAGGAGATATAGTGCCGGGGAGTTTAAACCTTACCATCAGGGTTTTTTTTTTTGTAGAAGGTACTCCTTTGCATATTAGGCCACACCTCCCTGATGTAGCCAATCCTCTAAGCGCTTACAGGGATCTTAGTACAGGGCCTATTGTAAGCTCCAGGAGGATTGTCTATAGCAGAGGGGTGAGGCCTAATATGCAAAGGAGTTCCTGCTACCCAAAATCCCCTGTTCATAAGAATTACCCTACTCCTTTGCATATTAGGCCACACCTCCCTGATGTAGCCAATCCTCTAAGCGCTTACAGGGATCTTAGTACAGGGCCTATTGTAAGCTCCAGGAGGATTGTCTATAGCAGAGGGGTGAGGCCTAATATGCAAAGGAGTTCCTGCTACCCAAAAGCCCCTGTTCATAAGAATTACCCTACTCCTTTGCATATTAGGCCACACCTCCCTGATGTAGCCAATCCTCTAAGCGCTTACAGGGATCTTAGTACAGGGCCTATTGTAAGCTCCAGGAGGATTGTCTATAGCAGAGGGGTGAGGCCTAATATGCAAAGGAATTCCTGCTACCCAAAATCCCCTGTTCATAAGAATTACCCTACTGGGTTAGATCAGGTCCATCTAGATGGGCATCCTGCTATCGAAAGTGGCCAGTTTGGGCTCCAGTGACCAGGGAACTATGGTCTCTAGCATCAGTCCCCAGTATTTGGTGTTTCTAGCCTCTGTGTCTCCTGTCTTCTCATCCTGGACACTTGTCAAAGTCTGATTCTGGCCGCTTTTCACAGTGGTCTGTTCTGGACGTGCGGCCTCCAATGGAATCTTCTCACCTGTGACAATCTCTCTCTCTCTCTCTCTTTTTTAACAGACAAAGCACAACCCCAAGCAGATTCCAGTGGTTTCATCCTTTGAAATGAACAAGCAGCCTAGAGAAAAACCTGCTGCTGAAGAGAATGGAATGTGGGGCAACCGAGGGGAGGAGCAGAGAAGGGGAAGTCAACAGAGGGATGGACGTCAGTTGAGGACAGAGAAGAGCAGGAAGGTGCTCAAGAGAAACCAGAGAGTGAAGAAGGAGAAGGATGAGAGAAGGAAGCAGAGAGACAGACAGACCGACCAAGGGGATGAAGAAGAGTGGACTCTTAAGAACATGAGACACCATGTTGGATCAGGTCCGTGGCCCATCCAGTCCAACATTCTGAGTCACACAGTGGCCAAAATCCAGGTACCATCAGGAGGTCCACCAGCAAAGACATAACCACTTAAGAGAAGCCATATTGGATCAGGCCAATGGCCCATCCAGTCCAAGGCTCTGTGTCACACAGTGGCCAAAACCCAGGGGCCATCAGGAGGTCCACCAGAAGGCTAGGACTCCAGAAGCCCTCCCAGTCTCTCCCCCTCCTCCCAAGCACCAACATTACAGAGGACATAAGAGAAGCCATGTTGGATCAGGCCAATGACCCATCCAGTCCAACACTCTGGGTCACAGTGGACAAAACCCAGGTGTCATCAGGAGGTCCACTGGAAGGCCAGAACTGAAGAAGCTCTCCCACTGTTGCCCCCCCAAACACCAAGAATACAGAGCATCACTGCCCCAGGTAGAGTATTCCATCTATACCAGGAGTGGCCAAACAGTGGCTCTTTCACACATATTGTGTGGCTCTCAAAGTCCCCACCGCCCACCACCCTGTCAGTCAGCTTGGAGAAAGCATTTGTCTCTTTAAATCACTTCTCCAAGCTGGCTTGGAAAATGCATTTAAAGTTCCTTTCTTTCCACTGCTCCCTTCCCACCCCATATATTTTCCTTCCTTCCTTCCTTCCTTCCTTCCTTCCTTCCTTCCTTCCTTCCTTCCTTCCTTCCTTCCTTCCTTCCTTCCTTCCTGCTTTCCAACACCTGACATTTATTCTATGTGGCTCTTACGTTAAGCAAGTGTGGCCATCTCTGGTCTATACTTTGTGGCTAATACCACTCATGGACTTCTGCTCCAGGTGTTTCTCCAATCCCCTCTTGAAGCTGTCTATGCTTGTAAGTTACCACCCCTTCCTGCGGCAGTGAATTCATGTTAATGACTCTTTAGGTGAAGAAGTACTTCCTTTGATCCATTCTAAATCTACAGCTCCTTAACTTCATGGAGTGCCCACGAGTTCTTGTCTTGTGAGAAAGGGAGAAAAGGACTTCTTTCTCTGCCTTCTCTATCCCATGCATAATTCTGTAAACCTCTATCATGTCACCCCTCTATAGCCATTCCTCCAAGCTAAAGAGCCCTAACCTCTTTAATTCATATCAGCAGCAACAAAGACAGTTCACCAGAAAGTTTGGCAAAACCCAAACAGACTTCTATCATGATAAGAGTTTCCTTGTCTCATACAAGGGTAAAATTAGCTAGATGAGACAAGTACCATCTATCTCACAGAGCCCAGAACAGCTGAATTCCAGACACACACAGCCTCAATTTGCATTAGGGCAGTGTGGGGATGGAGTAGGGACATCCACTGTGCTAGGGTTGCCAAGTCCAATTCAAAAAATATTTGGGGTCTTTGGGGGTGGAGCCAGGAGACTTTGGGGTGGAGTCAGAAGACATTGGGGGCGGAGCCAGCAGCAAGGTTGTGACAAGCATAATTGAACACCAAAGAGTGTTCTGGCCATTACATTTAAAGGGACCGCACACCTTTCAAATGCCTTCCCTCCACTGGAAAGAATGAAGGATATGGGCACCTTCTTTGGGGGCTCATAGAATTGGACCCCCTGGTCCAATCCTTTTGAAACTTGGAAGGTATTTTGGGGAGAGGCTCTGGATGCTATGCCGAAAATTTGGTGCATCTAGCTCAAAAGAACAGCTCCTTAGAGCCCCAGATACCCGTGAATCAATTCTCCATTATACCCTATGGGAATCGGTTTCCATAGGGTATAATGGAGTGCCCAGCAGACATTTCCATCCCCTCCCATTTTTGATGACCCTGAAGCAGCGGGGGGAGGGCCTCCAACCCGGGGGATCCCCTGCCCCCACCTGGGGATTGGCAACCCTACACTGTGGCCTGCTCTGGGAAAGACCCCCAAATCTATCCGGTTTTAGGGGGAGCCCATCTGGTGTTAATGCTAACATGTGTTGTTTTAAATTGCCTTCGGGGCCCTGATTGGTTGGTCGGTAAGAAAGTTCCTCCAACTCCCCAATCACGTTGAGAGCCCTTTTCTACAGCATTCGCAACAGAAGGGATTTTTTTTTAAAGCACACCTCTCTGTATTCATATGACAACCCCATTCTCTTAGAATGAACCCGCAGTGCATTACATAGGGACAGAGAAAACCAACGGAAGGGTTCACACGAAACAGACTGAGGTGGGGATGGGGACAGACATACAACAGAAGGGAACTCTTGGCTTTGTTTTACCTTCAGAGTGGGTGCAGCCGACTGGCCGAAAGCACTGGACGCATAGCCACAGAGAAACTACAGGGGAGCAAAAGACAAAAAACAAAAACAAAAAAAGACAGAGAACAGATACAGTTGAAAAGGAAAAACGACCAAGACGGGAGTTCTGAGCGACTGCTCAGGCCAAGCAGACGCAAAGCAAGACAGCTTTGCTTTGCGACTGCTGTCAATTCAAATGGCACGAAGGCTGCCTGGCAGTTTTGCCGTGGAAGGGGCTGCGCTAGAAGACTGCGAAGCAGGGTCTTCCCTGTGTTAGCACCTGAGTCGTGGCACTTCCTTTCCACAAGCATTTCACCAGCACCCAGACTGTAGAATTTCAAGCACCGGAGTCCAAAGGAATTTCTAAGCACTAAAAACTTTGGCAGAGTTGTTTCTGGTGCATTGGATCTGTTTCAGATCTTGCTATTTAGTAGAGAATACCCCTTTTTCTTCTTGCTTTTGCACAACTTTGACCCTACAATTGATGGTCAATCTCTGTTTTAAAATGATGTCTCACTACTGAGTTTGACTGAGATTTTCACCGCACCGGCTTCACTGTTCTCTGTTTTGGAAGCTCTGGTCTCAAGACAGGATAGAAAACGTTTGAATAAATAAGCAAAGAAACGATTGAAGAGGGAGTTTTGTAGAGACAAGCTGAAATCCATGCACTGAGCTGCAGAACAGCTTGCTGCAGGGTGCAACTTGTAGGAAAAAAAAGGTGCCGGAGATCATTAGCACAACTCACTGGCATATGCCACACCGTCTGACATCGCTGGAAGGTGTACTAAATTCTAGCAGCTCAGCATCTACCTTAAAATGCTTCTTGAATTAGAATTGTCATAAGAAACACCTTACTCCCACCATACTTTTAAAATTACTTTATCCTCTGCGGCCACAGTGGCACGAGGAAGATACCACGGGGCTACCGTAAAAGAGACTGAATTTCCGCAAGCAGCATCTCTGGGTATTTGTGAAAACGTTTTAACAAGGCAGCCCCACGAGAGGTCAAATGAAAGCAGGTGGGGCACCCAATATAGGGAGCCCTGGATAGTCTCCCCACCTTCGTCACTCCAACCATTACTAAAGTCATTATCACCACCAGAGGGCCTGAAGCCTCTCTGGGAACACATTGAAGGGTTGCTAAGCAACCGTCTCTGGTGCTTCCTTCTTAGGGTTGCCAAGTACCTTTAAGCCCTGGAAGTGACGTCATTGAGCCGGCGACGTCACGTGGTGACTGCTCTAGGTGATTCCAGGAAAACTCTGTGGTTTTCCTGGATGCTCTAGCCCCTCCCAAATGGCTAGAGCGTCCCGGAAAACCATAGAGTTTCCCCGGAAATGCCTAGAGCAGTTACCACATGATGTCACCAGCGCAACGACGTCACTTCTGGGTGACGTCATCGCACTGGCGACGTTGGGGGAGGTTCCGCCCACCGGCCCAATGTGGTTCGGCGGGTTGGAAACCTTCCGGGTGGGGGAACCCCTGCCTGGATCGGGGACTTGGCAGCGCTATTCCTCCTGCCTTTTCCTTGTCCCAAATAAATGGAAAATCTGCTTCTTGAAAGACTTTTGGGTTACCAGAGGGGAGACAAGAGCATAACATATCTCTAGGGCAGGAGTGTGGGCCCAAGCTAGGATTGCCAACTCCGAGGGGGGAAATTCATGGAGATTTGGGGGTGGAACTTGGGGAAAACAGCATATAACGCCATAGAGCAGGGGTGGCCAACAGTAACTCTCCAGATGTTTTTTGCCTATAACTCCCATCAGCCCCGGCCAGCATGGCTAATGTCTGGGGCTGATGGGAGTTGTAGGCAAAAAAAAACATCTGGAGAGCTACCGTTGGGCATAAACATCTGGAGAGCTACCGTTGGGCATAGAGTCTGCCCTCCAAAGCAGACATTTTCTCCAGGGGAACGGATCCAGGTAGTCTGGAAATCAGCCGCAACTCTGGGAGATCTCCATGTCCTCTCTGGAAGTTGGCAACCTGGCCTAAGCAGTGCCCCCCGCCCCCCCCCGAAGTACCTCGAACCAGGCCTGCTTCCAATATTGGCTTCGGGACAGCTCCAGAAACGATCCAGCGCAAAATCAGTCCAGCCTCTCCCCGCCGCCCTCCCATCCCAACTGCTTACTAAGCTCAACTTGGACTTTGGCTGTCGGGTTCCCTCCGTCTGATCTGCAGCTGGTCTCCTGACAGAAAGCCCTTGAGACAGCCTATTGCTCCCCACCCACCCGCCACTTTAAGCAACTTGTTTTCGAAAGAAATCCCCAAACCATGCCAGTTAGTCTCTTTTCTACCCGACGCTGAAAGTGTTCAAAACTGGCAGGAACTCCTAGTCTGAACAGAGGAATAAGGCTATTTTGTTGAAAGCAAACAGACAACTGAATATCAGTCCTCAGTTTGACCTCCCTAGAATCACGGAGTTGGAAGGGACCTCCGGGGTCATCTAGTCCAACCCCCTGCACAATGCAGGAAACTCACAAATGCCTCCCCCTAAATTCACAGGATCTGCATTGCTGTCAGATGGCCATCTAGCCTCTGTTTAAAAACCATTTTTAACCGCCCCCCCCCCGCCGCCTATCAAATGGAGAATAAAAACCTCCCTGCCTGCCAAATGGAGGTTTAAAAACAGAGGTTAAAAACCTCCCTGCCTATCAAATGTCGGTTTGAACTGGAAGCTCTTTCAGCTGTGGTGAAGGTGAACACCTATGAAGCAAGCTGCTCAGACTAGGAGCAAGAACGCCCAGCAACTCAGTTCTGGCTGGCTTGGCATCAGGCGTGTGGCCTATTATGCAAAGGACTTCCTGTTGGGCTTTTCCTACCCCAAAAGCTCCATATGAAACAACCATCAGGGGGTGTGGTCTAATATGCAAAAGAGTTCCTGCTGGGCTTCTTCTACAAAAAAGCCCTGTGGAAAGCTGGTGACATCAGGGGGTATGGCCTAATATGCAAAAGAGTTCCTGCTAGGCTTCTTCTACAAAAAAGCCTTGCGGAAAACAATGGTGACCTCAAGGGGTGTGGTCTAATATGCAAAAGAGTTCCTGCTGGGCTTCTTCTACAAAAAAAGTCTTGTGTGAAACAATGGTGTCATCAGGGGGTATGGTCTAATATGCAAAAGAGTTCCTGCTAGGCTTCTTCTACAAAAAAGCCCTGCGGAAAGCTGGTGACATCAGGGGGTGTGGCCTAATATGCAAAAGAGTTCCTGCTGGGCTTCTTCTACAAAAAAAGTCTTGTGTGAAACAATGGTGTCATCAGGGGATATGGTCTAATATGCAAAAGAGTTCCTGCTAGGCTTCTTCTACAAAAAAGCCCTGTGGAAAGCTGGTGACATCAGGGGGTGTGGCCTAATATGCAAAAGAGTTCCTGCTAGGCTTCTTCTACAAAAAAGCCTTGCGGAAAACAATGGTGACCTCAAGGGGTGTGGTCTAATATGCAAAAGAGTTCCTGCTGGGCTTCTTCTACAAAAAAGTCTTGTGTGAAACAATGGTGACATCAGGGGGTGTGGTCTAATATGCAAAAGAGTTCCTGCTGGGCTTCTTCTACAAAAAAGCCCTGTGGAAAGCTGGTGACATCAGGGGGTGTGGCCTAATATGCAAAAGAGTTCCTGCTAGGCTTCTTCTACAAAAAAGCCTTGCGGAAAACAATGGTGACCTCAAGGGGTGTGGTCTAATATGCAAAAGAGTTC
Organism: Heteronotia binoei; assembly: GCF_032191835.1. NCBI lineage: Eukaryota > Metazoa > Chordata > Lepidosauria > Squamata > Gekkonidae > Heteronotia > Heteronotia binoei. The sequence goes on along the minus strand of NC_083225.1, from coordinate 187,716,428 downwards.
CTGCTGGGCTTCTTCTACAAAAAAAGTCTTGTGCGAAACAATGGTGACATCAGGGGGTGTGGTCTAATATGCAAAAGAGTTCCTGCTAGGCTTCTTCTAAAAAAAAGCCCTGTGTGAAACAATGGTGTCATCAGGGGGTGTGGTCTAATATGCAAAAGAGTTCCTGCTGGGCTTCTTCTACAAAAAAAGTCTTGTGTGAAACAATGGTAACATCAGGAGGTGTGGCCTAATATGCAAATGTGTTCCTGCTGGACTTGTTTTTAAAAAGCCCTGTAGGGGGAAATGGTGATGTCAGGAGGTGTGGCCTAATATGCAAATGAGCACCTGATGGGGTTTTCCTACCAAAAAAGACCTGCTTAGACTATTAGCTTACCTGGCCCAGTATTACCTGCTTTCCCAGCCCTCGTGTGGCCTCGGCTCTGGTATTTGAGATTCTTTAACGCAGGGACCCCAGCGTGTTGCATCTGGGTACCATGCTGCCTGCTGACACTTTTCTTGGTGCCTGTCAAGTTTGGTTTTCTAAAGGTCAAGATGGGTAGCCTGGCTGGGTTAGTCTGTCTGTAGCGGTAGAAAAGAGCAAGAGTCCAGGTGCGTCTGAAAGCGTTTGCGGCAGCGGCTGAGCTTTCGTGAGTCATGAAATCTCACCCGCTGTCAGAAATGTTGTTAGTCTTCAAGGTGCTAAAAGGTCAAGGGAGTCCCCTGTGCAAGCACCGAGTCGTTGCCGACCCATGGGGTGACGTCACATCACGACGTTTTCTCGGCAGACCTTTTTACGGGGCATTTTGCCACTGCCTTCCCCAGTCATCTACGCTTCCCCCCCAGCAAGCTGGGGACTCATTTGACCGACCTCGGAAGGATGGAAGGTTGAGTCGACCTTGAGCTGGCTACTTGAACCCAGCTTCCGCCGGGATCGAACTCAGGTCGTGAGCACAGCTTGGACTGTGGTACTGCAGCTTACCACTCAGCACCATGGGGCAGGGCTGGATTAACAATTAGGCAAAGAAGGCATTGGCCTATGGGTCCCCACACCTTTAGGGGCCCCAAGCCAGCTCCCCCCACCCCCGTTTTCCTCCTGCTTGCAGTCCTCCCAGCCTCCACGCGCAGCCAGCAACTGAGCTGCTCTTTGCCTGACTTGCCTCATGCGATTGCTGTATTTTATCTTTCTTCTAATTTCATTTCATTTTATTCAATTTATATCCCGCCCTCCCCACCGAGGCGGCTCAGGGCGGCTCTGTGCAAAGAAAGTATTATGAGTTTTAATAAAGACACATGTGTAATATTTGTTCATGTCTTGCAGCTCTCGAACTTCTGATGTTTATTCTATGTGGCTCTTACGTTAAGCAAGTTTGGCCACTCCTGTTGTAAGGGAAGTGTAAGAACACAAGAAGAGCCCTGCTGGATCAGACCAACACTCCATCGAGTCCAGCATCTTGTCCAGGCCTCAGATTTCATGAGAGCTCACAGGAGCGCAGCTCCTGAACCTTTCTGAGAGTTCCACCTCCTCCTTCTGAGAGTTCCTCCTCTGCCTTCTGAGAGTTCCACCTCCCCTTTCTGAGAGTTCCACCTCCCTGTCCGTTGAATAGTAGATGCAGCTGCATAACAATCCCTGGATGAGCTCCACTACCTATTTTTCTACAATATGACCCCTGGCAAGCAATAGTCATTTCCGACTCTGGGTGACGTTGCTTTCACGTTTTCACAGCAGAGTTTTTATGGGGTTGCCTTCCCCGGTCATCTACGCTTTCACCCCAGCAAGCTGGGTTTTCATTTTACCGACCTTGGAAGGATCAAAGACTGAGTCAACCTTGAGTCAGCTACCTGAACCCAGCTTCCGCCGGGATCGAACTCCGGTCGTGAGCAGAGCTTAGGACTGCAGTACTGCAGCTTTACCACTCTGCACCACTGGACCTTAAGGAAAGGAAAGGAAAGGTCCCCTGTGCAAGCGCTAGTCTTTTCCGACTCTGGGGTGACGTCGCTTTCACAACGTTTTCACGGCAGACTTTTGACAGGGTGGTTTGCCCTTGCCTTCCCCAGTCATCTACACTTCCCCACCCCCAGCAAGCTGGGTACTCATTTTACCGACCCCGGAAGGATGGAAGGCTGAGTCAACCTCAAGCCGGCTACCTGAAAACCCAGCTTCTGCCGGGGATCAAACTCAGGTCGTGAGCAGAGCTTAGGACTGCAGTACTGCAGCTTTAACACTCTGCGCCACGGGGCTCTTGAAACTGGACCTTAAAGACTAACAAAATTTCTGGCAGCAGGTGAGATTTCGTGACTCATCTGCTGCGGCAAATTCTTTACTGGACTCTTTCTCTTTTCTTCTGATTCCGCGCGCACCGTTAGATCGGGAATCCTCAGTGTCTCTCCTGGGAGCACGTCTACAGTTTCAGGATTCAGAGTGTCAGGTTCCCAGGCTGCGCAGCCTTTGATTTTAACACAACGAGGGCTGGCACATCTCCTCCTGCTTCTTTCCTCGCTCGCAGATACCTCCCCCAAGTCCCCCATCTCTTCTTACAGCAGGGCCCTGGGCGACGCGCAGCCATTGGTTCGCTCAGCACGGCTTCGAGCGACACCTGTCCTGTGCAACTCGGTGTGGATTGCAAGATCAATTTGCAGGTGGAAGCACAAAGAAAGGAAAAGGGTGGGGAGGGGAGGAAAAAGACTCAAATGAACCCTCTCCCGAAGTTTCCCTTCCGTAGAGGAAGGTCATTTTTGCCCAGGGGTGGGAGGGAGACGAGGAGGGAGAAACCAAGAGTGCATGCATCAAAACTTCAAAGGAAACTGAATTTGCAAAGGTGAAAGAAGCTTTGTCAACGGCAAAGCTGTGAAAATCAGCTTTGCCTGTCAAATGCTTGTTGCCCCGGATAGAACTCTTTCTTTTCCCGCAAGGCCCGAGAACAAGGGTGGCCAAACTGAGGCTTGGGAGCCACACGTGGTTCTTTCACACATATCGTGTGGCTCTCAAAGTCCCCACTGCCCCATCGGCCTGCTGGGAGAAGGCGTTTATCTCTTTAAATCACTCCTCCATCCCAAGCCAGCCAACGGCTTGGAGATTACATTTGAAGTTGCTTTCTTTCCACCTCTCTCTGCCTCCTCCCACCCCCATCTTTTCCCCTCCCTCTCTCTCTTCCTTCCCACCCTCCTTCCTTCCTTGCCTTGCGGTTCTCAAGCATCTGACATATATGCCTTGCGGCTCTCAAACATCTCATGTTGATTCTATGTCACTCTTACGTTAAGCAAGTTTGGCCACCCCCTTTGAACATATGAACATATAACGCTGCCTTCTACTGAATCAGACCCTGGGTCCATCAAAGTCAGTATTGTCTACTCAGACTGGCAGCGGCTCTCCAGGGTCTCAAGCTGAGGTTTTTCACACCTACTTGCCTGCACCCTTTTTTGGAGATGCCGGGGATTGAACCTGGGACCTTCTGCTTACCAAGCAGATGCTCTACCACTGAGCCACCATCCCTCCCCAATCAGTATTGTCTACTCAGACTGGCAGCGGCTCTCCTGGGTCCTAAGCTGAGGTTTTTCACGCCTACTTGCCTGGACCCTTTTTAGTTGGAGACGCCGGGGATTGAACCTGGGACCTTCTGCTTACCAAGCAGATGCTCTACCATTGAGCCACCATCCCTCCCCAATCAGTATTGTCTACTCAGACAGGCAGCGGCTCTCCTGGGTCTCAAACTGAGGTTTTTCACGCCTACTTGCCTGGACCCTTTTTAGTTGGAGATGCCGGGGATTGAACCTGGGACCTTCTGCTTACCAAGCAGATGCTCTGCCACTGAGCCACCGTCCCTCCATGCCCTAGAAGCGTGAGTTTTTCCAAAACTAAGATGCTGTCGTTGGACAGCTGCGTTGTGCATGGATACTTCTGGATCCTCAGGACCCGGCTTTTTACAGTTCCTTTCACAGTGTCCATACCCCACCCTGGAAACCCTACTCAATTCCTGCACCCCGTTACTAGAGATCTACTACCATGGCTACGTCGGCTTGGAAGATCTGCTTGATGAATTTGTTTCTTGAAGAGTGGACCAGCTGGATGATGTCCCCGTGGAGCGTGTCCCTGTTTTTCTCCAGGAACCCTGCAGGAGGAGAAGATGGTGACTTGAATCAGATAGTATTCTTCGGGGGGGGGGGGGGGGTTGTAGAAAAAGGCCAGCTGGAATCATTTGCATATTAGGCCACACCCTCTGACGTCATCATTGCTCCACACAGGGCCTTTTTTTTTGGTAGAAAAAGCCCGGCAGAAATTCATTTGAAGAAGAAGACTGCAGATTTATACCCCACCCTTCTCTCAGAATCAGAGACTCAGAGCGGCTTACAATTTCCTATATCTTCTCCCCTCCCCCCACAACAGACACCCTGTGAGGTGGGTGGGGCTGAGAGAGCTTTCCCAGCAGCTGCCCTTTCAAGGACAACCTCTGTCAGAGCTATGGCTGACCAAAGGCCACTCCAGCAGCTGCAAGTGGAGGAGTGGGGAATCAAACCTGGTTCTCCCAGAGAAGAGAGCTCTGGCTGACCCAAGGCCATTCCAGCAGCTGCAAGTGGAGGAGTGGGGAATCAAACCCGGTTCTCCCAGAGAAGAGAGCTCTGGCTGACCCAAGGCCATTCCAGCAGCTGCAAGTGGAGGAGTGGGGAATCAAACCCGGTTCTCCCAGAGAAGAGAGCTCTGGCTGACCCAAGGCCATTCCAGCAGCTGCAAGTGGAGGAGTGGGGAATCAAACCCAGTTCTCCAGATAAGAGAGCTATGGCTGACCAAAGGCCACTCCAGCAGCTGCAAGTGGAGGAGTGGGGAATCAAACCCGGTTCTCCCAGATAAGAGATCTATGGATGACCAAAGGCCACTCCAGCAGCTGCAAGTGGAGGAGTGGGGAATCAAACCCAGTTCTCCAGATAAGAGAGCTATGGCTGACCCAAGGCCATTCCAGCAGCTGCAAGTGGAGGAGTGGGGAATCAAACCCGGTTTTCCCAGATAAGAGAGCTATGGCTGACCCAAGGCCATTCCAGCAGCTGCAAGTGGAGGAGTGGGGAATCAAACCCGGTTCTCCCAGATAAGAGATCTATGGCTGACCCAAGGCCATTCCAGCAGCTGCAAGTGGAGGAGTGGGGAATCAAACCCAGTTCTCCAGATAAGAGAGCTATGGCTGACCCAAGGCCATTTCAGCAGCTGCCAGTGGAGGAGTGGGGAATCAAACCCAGTTCTCCCAGATAAGAGAGCTATGGCTGACCCAAGGCCATTCCAGCAGCTGCAAGTGGAGGAGTGGGGAATCAAACCCAGTTCTCCAGATAAGAGAGCTATGGCTGACCAAAGGCCACTCCAGCAGCTGCAAGTGGAGGAGTGGGGAATCAAACCCAGTTCTCCAGATAAGAGAGCTATGGCTGACCCAAGGCCATTCCAGCAGCTGCAAGTGGAGGAGTGGGGAATCAAACCCGGTTTTCCCAGATAAGAGAGCTATGGCTGACCCAAGGCCATTCCAGCAGCTGCAAGTGGAGGAGTGGGGAATCAAACCCGGTTCTCCCAGATAAGAGATCTATGGCTGACCCAAGGCCATTCCAGCAGCTGCAAGTGGAGGAGTGGGGAATCAAACCCAGTTCTCCAGATAAGAGAGCTATGGCTGACCCAAGGCCATTTCAGCAGCTGCCAGTGGAGGAGTGGGGAATCAAACCCAGTTCTCCCAGATAAGAGAGCTATGGCTGACCCAAGGCCATTCCAGCAGCTGCAAGTGGAGGAGTGGGGAATCAAACCCGGTTCTCCCAGATAAGAGAGCTCTGGCTGACCCAAGGCCATTCCAGCAGCTGCAAATGGAGGAATGGGGAATCAAACCCGGTTCTCCCAGATAAAAGTCCGCACACTTAAGCACTACACCAAACTGGCTCTCCAGAGGGAGAAGATATACCGTGCTATGTCCCCCTGCCAAGATGAGGTTTCAGTGGAGATCCTATAGACTAGCCCCGTCCTCCCCACGCTGTCTCTCGCATGCAAGTCTTCTGCTTACCATTCGTTTCATAGTATACGATGCCAGCGAAGTGGTTGATGCCAAACTGGGTGTCGTAGTTGTTTTTGGGCGGGATGTAATTGCTGTTGAGCTTGTGCTGGGAATTCAGCTTGTTCAGCATGGTGGTATCTGTTCCCTGTATCCGCGAGAAAGCCCGCAGTGAGAAATATAGCAATCCAAGGATCTGATCCCCAAGTGAGTTGCTGTAGTTCAGCTAATGTGTGCTACTGTCTCAACTCCTCCACATGTTTTTGTTCTAGCGCATTGACTTTCCATCAGAGGGAGGGAAAAAAACCAAGAAATACCTGTAGCCTCATGCTCAAATTCTTAAATAAACTTGTCGGAGAGGGAAATGGCGGCTGGATGAATGGTCTTGAACAAGCTAGCTGGAACTGTAACAGTTAATGTATACCCAACCACTTTTCCCATGGGAAGTAGAAAGACAGCATCCACATTCATATTATTTTAATTTTTTTGACGATTCCCATACGGAATAATGGGGAATTGATCCGCGGGCATCGGGGGCTCGGAGGGGCAGTTTTTTGAGGTAGAGGCACCAAATTTCCCGTATAGCATCTAGTGCCGCTCCCCAAAATACCCCCCAAGTTTCAAAACGATTGGACCAGTTCTATGAGCCCCAAAAGAAGGTGCCCCTATCCTTCATTATTTCTTATGGAAGGAAGGCATTTGAAAAAGTGTGCTGTCTCTTTATATGTGATGGCCAGAACTCCCTTTGGAGTTCAATTATGCTTGTCACACCCTTGCTCCTGGCTCTGCCCCCAATGTCTCCTGGCCTCACCCCCCAAAGTCTCCTGGCTCCACCCTCAAAGTCCCCAGATATTTCTGGAATAGGACTTGGCAACTCTACTGGGAGGTCCCACCTGGAGGTTACCAAACAGAGTAACACGAAAAATGGAGCAGGCAAAGAAGCACGTAAGTCTCAAAGCGTTGTCTTATGCAGCTCGCAGAAGCCTCGGGTGAAACGGGGCATCACGTACAAACCTGCCGTGGTTCTTTGTGCCTTGCTGCGATTGATATTACACCGTTTGGAAGGAGCATTTGGAGCGTTGGACTCTGCGCAAGACGACTTATACCACTGCCTGGGCCCACGATTCTGGCGTGAGCGGTATTAACTGCAATTGGGAGCCTTTTAAAAAAAAATTAATGTTTTTTTATATGGGCGTGGTCCCGCTCTATTGTTTTGAATATTATTATTTGTGGACTATTTCATAAGCGTTCTATGATTTTGCAAAAAATTTGTGATATTTATTGATAGAGGCTGGCTTTTCATGGATGCGCTTGTTTGCCTGCCCTCATTTGGAGGTTGCGCAACATGACAGAAGCCACACAGGCCAAAGATTGGAAGAGAAGCAATAGCTCCGTGTATAGAAATTCATTCATCCAGGCTTTCATGAAAGTTCATAGATAAGAACATCAGAAAAGCCATGTTGGATCAGGCCAATGGCCCATCCAGTCCAACACTCTGTGTCACATAAGAACAGAAGAGAAGCCATGTTGGATCAGGCCAGTGGCCCATCCAGTCCAACACTCTGTGTCACATAAGAACAGAAGAGAAGCCATGTTGGATCAGGCCAACGGCCCATCCAGTCCAACACTCTGTGTCACATAAGAACAGAAGAGAAGCCATGTTGGATCAGGCCAACGGCCCATCCAGTCCAACACTCTGTGTCACATAAGAACATAAGAGAAGCCATGTTGGATCAGGCCAATGGCCCATCCATCCAGTCCAACACTCTGTGTCACACAGTGGCCAATAATTTATATATATATACACACACACACACACACTTTGGCTAATAGCCACTGATGGACCTCTGCTCCATATTTTTATGTAATCCCCTCTTGAAGCTGGCTATGCTTGTAGCCGCTACCACCTCCTGTGGCAGTGAATTCCACATTATCCGTTCTAACCCGACTTTTATCCGTTCTAACCCAACTGCTCAGCAATTTCATTGAATGCCCACAAGTTCTTCTATTGTGAGAAAGGGAGAAAAGGACTTCTTTCTCTACTTTCTCCATCCCATGCATCATCTTGTAAACCTCTATCATGTCACCCCGCAGTCGACGTTTCTCCAAGCTAAAGAGCCCCAAGCGGTTTAACGGATTTGCACAATGTATGCAGGAGGTATTGAAAAAATCAATCAATCACCATAACCAGCTTACAGGCACAACCAGTCTAAAGAACTGTTTCTCATTTCTGCTTTATCCGAGGTAATTTCCCTACTCATACGCTTCACTCATGACGCTAGAAATAATTTTTACATCATTTTCTCAGCAAAGATGACGGCATATGCTGAGAAAAAGGATGTAAAAATTATTTCGAGCCTGATGAGTGAAGCGTATGAGTAGGAAAATTAGCTCGGATAAAGCAGCAATGCGAAACAGGAGTTCTTTAGACCGGTTGTGCCTGTAAGCTGGTTATGATGATTGATTGAGTTTTTTCAATACCTCCTGCATACATTGTGCAAATCCGGAACATCTATGAACTTTCACGAAAGCCTGAATGAATGAATTTCTATAAACTTGGAAATTTTTGATATGAATACAGAAATCAGTTTTCTACAACAATTGTAAAAAACCCCATCGTTATTGGACATTATCGAGAACAATTTGTACAACAAGAGATAAGAACATAAGAGAAGCCATGTTGGATCAGGCCAACGGCCCATCCATTCCAACACTCTGTGTCACATAAGAACACAAGAGAAGCCTTGTTGGATCAGGCCAGTGGCCCATCCAGTCCAACACTCTGTGTCACATAAGAACATAAGAGAAGCCCTGTTGGATCAGGCCAGTGGCCCATCCAGTCCAACACTCTGTGTCACATAAGAACATAAGAGAAGCCATGTTGGATCAGGCCAACGGCCCATCCATTCCAACACTCTGTGTCACATAAGAACATAAGAGAAGCCCTGTTGGATCAGGCCAGTGGCCCATCCATTCCAACACTCTGTGTCACATAAGAACATAAGAGAAGCCTTGTTGGATCAGGCCAGTGGCCCATCCATTCCAACACTCTGTGTCACATAAGAACATAAGAGAAGCCATGTTGGATCAGGCCAATGGCCCATCCAGTCCAACACTCTGTGTCACACAGTGGCAAAAAAATTTATATACACACACACACTGTGGCTAATAGCCACTGATGGACCTGTGCTCCATATTTTTATCTAAACCCCTCTTGAAGGTGGCCATGCTTGTGGCCGCCACCACCTCCTGTGGCAGTGAATTCCACATGTTAATCACCCTTTGGGTGAAGAAGTTATTCTATACGCGGAGCTATCGCTTCTCTTCCCACCTGGAGGCTGGCAACCCCAACTGCAAGAGACAAGAGCCAGGCATAGAATCCAGCGGGAGGAGCACAACTGACCTTGGGGAATTTGCTCTCCTCGTCGATGAGGGAGATGATGTTCATGGGCTTGATGGCGATCATGTCCAAGGCGTCTTGGTTGTCGGTGAACTCGATGTGCTGCCAGTTGATGTTCTCCAGGTTGTACTCCTCCTGCTCCAGCTTGAAGACGTGGCGGACGAAGAACTGCTGCAGGTTCTCATTGGCGAAGTTGATGCAGAGCTGCTCAAAACTGGGGAGGGAGGGGAGGGGTTGGAGCGAGCGACTCAGCACACCTGGACACTAGGGGGCGCAGCATCACTCTAAGATTGTATAGGCAGGGTTATTTTGGTAGGACAAGCCCAGAAGGAACTCATTTGCATATTAGGCCACTCCCCCTGACATCACCATTGTTTCGCATGGGGATTTCTGGTAGAAAAAGCCCAGCAGGAATTCATTTGCATATCAGGCCACACCCCCCCCGACACCAAGCCAGCTGGAACTGCGTTCCTGCTCAAAAAAGAAAAAGCCCTGTGTATGGGTGTTATCTCCTTTTTTCCTTCAATAAAACGATTTTATTGGAGAGTTTACGGAAAGGTCAGATTACTCAAGGTCTTCAAAACTCTTTTAAAGAAAATAAAAATGGTGGCGTCTCCCAGATGACTTTATGGGATGCATCCAGGGGAGGAATTCTAGCAGGCGCTCCTCTGCACATTAGGCCACACTCCCCTGAGGTAGCCAATCCTCCAGTTGCCATGAGGCCTCAATACAATTGGGGGGCTCAGCAGCTCTTGTTCCCCCCCCATAGCCTTTTCAAGTGCCATAAGCAGCCACAGATCAGGCGACAGTGTGATGTCACTCCTCTCCCCCCCAAGTGACATCAGTTCACTCTAGGAATCTTCAGAAACTCAATGGTTTTATCCCATGTCCACCTCTTCATGCTCCTCCCCCAAAGTGCATTGCCTTGTTCACACAAAACAGGGACCACACATTACCAAGAAGATAGGTTTGCCAACCTCCAGGTGAGGCCTGGAGAATCCCTTCTATTAAATTTGGTCTCCAGGCAACAGAGCTCAGTTCCCCGGGAGAAAATGGCTGCTTGGGAAGGTGGACTCCATAGCATTGTACCTGCTGACGTTCCTCCCCTCCCCAAACCCCGCTCTCCCCAGACTCTACGCTCAACATCTCCAGGTATTTCCCCACGCAGAGCTCGTAAACCTATCAAGAGGATCTCACATAGTGCTGTCTCCCCTTGTGTGTGGTCTCACTTGCAAAATGGTAATAACCACAGGGCCTCCAAGTTCCCGCTGGGGGTGGGGGAGGAGGTCACCAAGGGGATCCCCGCCTCCAAACAGTCCCATTGCCATGACGTATCGTGCCCGACCTTTTAAAAGTTGGGGGGGCTTTTTAAAAAGTCAGGGGGCACCCTTTCCCATCTACTGTGGGGTTTGCCGCTTCTCAGAAGCTTTCTGAGGTAGGGGCAAAAGCTGGAGGCTCTGAATGTGACCAAGTCAAGGCAGCCAACCCTAAAACTTTGGCGTCAAGAAAGGACATGCAAGCGGGGGGCGGGGTTCCTTCCACCTCCCCGTCCCTCACCCTGGCACGCTGCAGCCAGCAACTCCATCTGCCCCCCTCCCTGGCCGATTCCATGTGGCTTCCTCCGCCTCCCTCCTCTCCTCTTGCTGCGGTCCCTTGCTCAGGCCCTATATGGCCTAGGACCTGCCTACCTTAGGGACCGTCTCTCCCCACATGTTCCCCAGAGAGTACTGAGATCGGGCTCTCAAAATCTGCTTGCTATCCCCGGGCCAAAGGAGGCCCGTCCGAAATCCACCAGGGACAGGGCCTTTTCTGTAACAGCTCCTTGCTGGCGGAACCAGCTGCCGGAAGAGGTGAGGGCCCTGCGGGACCTTGGCCAGTTCCTCAGGGCCTGTAAGACAGCCCTCTTCCGGCTGGCCTATAATTAACGGGCATTAGAAATTCTATAGAAGGTTCAGTGTAGTATTTTGATCGATCGCTGTTTAAATTTTATTATTTTACTGTTTTAACTGTTGTAATTGATGTATTTTAAATTTAAAATTCTATGTTAGATTTTATATGTTGTGAGCCGCCCTGAGTCACTTTGGTGGGAAGGGCAGAATATAAATTGAAATAAACTTAAACAGCTATCCCAGCTCTGGCTGCCGCTGATGGTGCTTTGCTGACTCAGCCATGGCAAAAAAAAAAAAGGGCAGTCGCACCATGGAGGGCCCCCTGGAAGTCGGGGGGCAGTGCCCCCACAGGCCCCCCTGGGGTTACAGGCCTGGCTCTAGGAATTTGCAGGAAACTCTATGGTTCTATGTGGGGACACTCTGGCAATGTGGGGGGGACCTCTACGGTACCATAGAGTTCCCCACCCCCCAAAAAATTCCTAGAGTGTCCCCTCACAAAACCATGACGTTTTCCACAAATTCCTAGAGCGTCGCCCACGTGATGTGCCTGGTGCGATACATTATTTCTGGGTAATGTCATTGTGCTGCGTGTGCCCCCCCGTAGGGTTGCCAATCCCCAGGTGGGGGCAGGGGAGCCCCCAGTTTGGAGGCCCTTCCCCCGCTTTAGGGTCATCAGAAAGCGGGGGGAGGGAAGGGAAATGTCTGCTGGGAACTCTATTATTCCCTATGGAGATTTATTCCCATAAAAAATCATGGAGAATTGATCCACGGGTATCTGGGGCTCTGGGGGGGGCTGTTTTTTGGGGTAGAAGCACTATATTTTCAGTATAGCATCTAGTGCCTCTCCCCAAAATACCCCCCAAGTTTCAAAAAGATTGAACTGGGGGGTCCAATTCTATGAGCCCCAAAAGAAGGTGCCCCTATCCATTATTTCCTGTGGAAGGAAGGAATTGAAAAGGTGTGCTGTCCCTTTTAATGTGATGGCCAGAACTCCCTTTGGAGTTCAATTATGCTTGTCACAGCCTTGATCTTTGCTCCACCCCCAATGTCTCCTGGCTCCACCCCCAAAGTCCCCAGATATTTCTTGAATTGGACTTGGCAACCCTACCCCCCCCCCCTAGCAATCGCAGGGGCTTGGCAACCCTACTATCCCACCTCGGCAGTGAGGGATTGACACTCAGCCCCACAACCGTATTCCGCCCACTAGGCATATATGATCTGTGGTGATGCCCCTACCTGTTGACAGCAAAGTTCTCAAAGCCGAAGATATCCAGCAGCCCAATGGATCGCCTGACGCTTTTGTGTTCGTGGGACGGAGGCCTGTAAATGGCCGCGTTGATCTTTTCCACAATCCACACAAACAGCCTTCCGTAGATTCCCTGAAAATGTTAACGGTGGAATTGAACTTGGTACAATTTCAATCTGCCGCCTAAAGGAAGCAGGAACGATCTGGTGAAATTATCTTCCCTAGAGCAGGGGTGTCAAACATGCGGCCCTGAGGCCGAATTACCTCAGGAAAAGTGGCCCCCGGAGCGAAGAAATTTATGCAGCAGCTCACCACTTTAATGCCAGGAGCTCACAAAGTCGAATTCTTGCTCACAAGACTTCACAGCTCAGAGGGAACATTGGGTGGGAATCTTAGATCACAGCCTGACTATCTAACCCTGGGGTGTCGAACTCAATTTGTTATGAGGGACAGATCTGACATAAATGAGACTTTTTTGGGCCAAGCCATGTTGGACTGTGCCATGTGTGTACCTATTTTAGGTAGCAGAGATATAAACTTCATAAAGGACACAGACAAACACAAAGATTTTGTAAAAAATTTTTTAAATCTAAAACATGCTTAAAACATTACCACTCGTTGGCCTTAAAGGTGCTTTCTTTGTATCTCTCCCATGGGATACAGGGAACCGGGCAAAGGAAACTCTGGCTCTTTCCTTCCTTCCCCAGGGGACCAGGAGGGAGAGGAGCCTCCGCCAATAGAACGAAGAGAGACTTGGCTCAGTTGTTCTGCTGTGTGATTGAGAGAGCTTGCCAAAGCAAGCTCTCTCAATCACACAGCAGAACAACTGAGCCAAGCCTCTCCTTCCTCCCCAAGGGAGGAGCCTCAACCAATAGAGAAAATCAAGGTTTTGCTTTGTAGCTCATGTGCAATTGAGCAAGCCTGGCAAAGCAAGCTGAGATGCAGAAGGAATCAAGAGAGAGGGAGAAGGAAGCAGATGACAGCCAGTTGCTCGGGGGCCCGATAGGAGCCCTCCAGGGGCCTGATTTGGCCCCTAGGTCACATGTTTGACACCCCTGGCCTAACCACTAAATTGTGCTAGTTTTCTGGATAGGGGCAACGGACTTTGACAATTCTGTAACTGAGGAAGAAGAGGAAAAGAGAAGCAGAGGCAGAACCGCAAGCGTGATCCAGTCCTGACCTTTACAAAAGCGTCCCTCACATCCAGAGCCTGCTCCATGCTGAGGGGGGTAGAGACGGTCTCCCCCCGCGTGATAATTGTCCTGCTGGTGAGACAGTTCATCACATCCTGAGGATCCACCTGGATGCGCAGAAAAGAAAAGAAAAACAGGCCAATAACTGTTCCATCTGACAACGAGCAGCTATTTATCGTTGTTAGCTGTGTCAGTTAAGTAGAACCTCCATGTCAAGAGGCAGTATAGCTGAGGCAAAGACCTTGGGAATCCTAAGAAAAGGGAAGGCGTTTGCTCCATTTTGCTCTGATTGCAAATTTCCCTGAGGGACCTGTAGATAGCAGTTTAGGCTCCGTTCAAACATCAAGGGAAACCTGGGTTTTATTAAAAAACTACAGTGATTGTGAAGTTAGGAGGAAAAGAAAGAGACCTAACACAAGATGGAGTGACTCGACCAAGAAAACCACAGCCCTCAATTGGCAAGACAAGACTTCAGCAAGGATGATAGCAATAGGGCGTTTGGGGAGGTTACAGATTCATAAGAACATAAGAGAAGCCATGTTGGATCAGGCCAATGACCCATCCAGTCCAACACTCTGTGCCACACAGTGGCCAAAACAAACCAAGTGCCATCAGGAGGTCCAGCAGTGGGGCCAGGACACTAGAAGCCCTCCCACTGTCCCTAACCCAAGCACCAAGAATACAGAGCATCACTGTCCCAGATAGAGTTTCAACAATAAGCTGTGGCTAAGAGCCACTGATGGTCCTCTGCTCCAGATGTTTATTCAATCCCCTCTTGAAGCTGTTTATGCTTGTAGCTGCCGCCACTTCCTGTGGCAGTGAATTTCATGTGTTAATCACCCTTTGGATGAAGAAGGGCTTCCTTTTATCCGTTCTAACCCGACTGCTCAGCAATTTCACTGAATGTCCACGAGTTCTCATAATGTGAGAAAGGAAGAAAAGGACTTCTTTCTCTACCTTCTCTATCCCATGCATAATCTTGTAAACCTCTATCATGCCACCCCTCAGTCGACGTTTCTCCAAGTTAAAGGATCCCAAGCATTTTAACCTTTCTTCACAGGGAAAGTGTCCCAACCCTTTAATCATTCTAGTTGCCCTTTTCTTCACTTTTTCCAGTGTTATATTATCTTTTTTGAGGTGCGGTGACCAGAACTGCACACAGTACTCCAAATGAGACCGCACCATCGATTTATACAGGGGCGTTATGATACTGGCTGATTTGTTTTCAATTCCCTTCCTAATAATTCCCAGCATGGCGTTGGCCTTTTTTATTGCAACTGCACACTGTCTTGACATTTTCAGTGAGTTATCTACCACGACCCCAAGATCTCTCTCTTGGTCAGTCTCTACCAATTCATACCCCATCATTCACAGACAAGACGGAAGACTCTTTCTTTGAACGGGCAGCTTCTGTGAGAGCCCCCTCAGCCCCACCCACCTCACAGGGTGTCCGTTGTGGGGGAGAAAGGGAAAGGAGATTGTAGGCCGCTCTGAGACTCTGTCGTTTAAAGGGCAGCTTCTGTGAGAGCCCCCTCAGCCCCACCCACCTCACAGGGTGTCCGTTGTGGGGGAGGAAGGGAAAGGAGATTGTAGGCCGCTCTGAGACTCTGTCGTTTAAAGGGCAGCTTCTGTGAGAGCCCCCTCAGCCCCACCCACCTCACAGGGTGTCCGTTGTGGGGGAGGAAGGGAAAGGAGATTGTAGGCCACTCTGAGACTCTGTCGTTTAAAGGGCAGCTTCTGTGAGAGCCCCCTCAGCCCCACCCACCTCACAGGGTGTCCGTTGTGGGGGAGGAAGGGAAAGGAGATTGTAGGCCACTCTGAGACTCTGTCGTTTAAAGGGCAGCTTCTGTGAGAGCCCCCTCAGCCCCACCCACCTCACAGGGTGTCCGTTGTGGGGGAGGAAGGGAAAGGAGATTGTAGGCCACTCTGAGACTCTGTCGTTTAAAGGGCAGCTTCTGTGAGAGCCCTCTCAGCCCCACCCACCTCACAGGGTGTCCGTTGTGGGGGAGGAAGGGAAAGGAGATTGTAGGCCACTCTGAGACTCTGTCGTTTAAAGGGCAGCTTCTGTGAGAGCCCCCTCAGCCCCACCCACCTCACAGGGTGTCCGTTGTGGGGGAGGAAGGGAAAGGAGATTGTAGGCCGCTCTGAGACTCTGTCGTTTAAAGGGCAGCTTCTGTGAGAGCCCCCTCAGCCCCACCCACCTCACGGGGTACCTGTTGTGGGGGAGGAAGGAGGTCGTAAGCCGCTCTGAGTCTCTGATTCAGAGAGAAGAGCAGGGTATAAATCTGCAATTCTTCTTCTTCTAATTTATGAGGGGTCAGATGCTACTATTCTTAATTTCAGGGTGATCCTCTCTCTGGAATCATAACCAGAGTCACAAGAATTCCAAATGACTGGTATAAAGAAACCCTGAAGGGGAAACAAGTCGAGGAACAGGAAATTCACCTCACCTCCAGTAACGAAGCTGCAGTGATCAGAGACGTTGAGTGAAGGACTTCACAGGCATCCAGGTTGTCATAGCTTCGAGCTGTAAGGGGTAGAAGCAGAGGCAAGAAAGCTGTGGAAATGTCCGGCTGAAGGGGCATAATGCCAGCTCCAACATGTTTAAGGCTTTTCAGTTTGGTCTGCTCTCTCTGAGAGCCAGTTTGGTGTAGTGGTTAAGGGTGTGGACTCTTATCTGCGAGAACCGGGTTTGATTCCCCACTCCTCCACTTGCAGCTGCTGGAATGGCCTGGGGTCAGCCGTAGCTCTCTTATCTGGGAGAACCGGGTTTGATTCCCCAATCTTCCACTTGCAGCTGCTGGAATGGCCTTGGGTCAGCCAGAGCTCTCTTATCTGGGAGAACCGGGTTTGATTCCCCACTCTTCCACTTGCAGCCTTAGGTCAGCCACAGCTCTTGCAGGAGTTGTCCTTGAAAGGGCAGCTGCTGTGAGAGCTCTCTCAGCCCCACCCGCCTCACAGGGTGTCTGCTGTGGGTGTGTGTGGGGGAGAAGATATAGGAGATCGTAAGCCGCTCTGAGTTTTTGATTCAGAGAGAAGGGTGGGGTATAAATCTGCAGTCATCTTCTTCTTCTAGTACATTTGTATTCCACTTTTTCTTTGAGGAACTGATGGTGGCTAACATCCCTTTCCCATTTTATCTTCACAGCAACCCTGTGAGGTTGGCTGGGCCGATAGTGGAAAACTGGCCACACATCACCTAGCAGGCTTCAGAATGGACAAGAGGAAATGCTTCTTTACTCAATGAGTGATGAAAATGTGGAATTTGCTGCCAAAGGATGTAGTGATGACCACACGAATGAACAGTTTACAAGATTATGCATGGGATGGAGAAAGTAGAGAAAGATGTCTTTTTCTCCCTTTCTCACAATACAAGAACTCGTGGGCATTCAGTGAAATTGCTGAGCTGTCGGGTTAGAACGGATAAAAGGAAGTCCTTCTTCACCCAAAGGGTGATTAACACGTGGAATTCACTGCCACAGGAGGTGGTGGTGGCTACAAGCATGGCCAGCTTCAAGAGGGGATTGGCTAGATCAGGGGTGGCCAATGGTAGCTCTCCGGATGTTTTTTTTTGCCTACAACTCCCATCAGCCCCAGCAAGCATGGCCAATGGCTGGGGCTGATGGGAATTGTAGGCAAAACAAAAAAAAAAAATCTGGAGAGCTACCTTTGGCCATCCCTGGGATAGATATACGGAGCAGAGGTCCATCAGCGGCTATTAGCCATAGCATTTTATTGGAACTGTCTGTGGCAGTGATGCTGTGTATTCTTGGTGCTTGTGGCGGGGGGCACAGTGGGAAGGCTTCTAGCCCCACTTGTGGACCTCCTGATGGCACTTGGGGGTTTTTTGGCCACTGTGTGACACAGAGTGTTGGACTGGATGGGCCATTGGCCTGATCCAGCATGGCTTCTCTTATGTTCTTAAGTGACACAGAGTGTTGGACTGGATGGGCCACTGGTCTGATCCAACATGGCTTCTCTTTTGTTCTTATGTGACACAGAGTGTTGGACTGGATGGGCCATTGGCCTGATCCAACATGGCTTCTCTTTTGTTCTTATGTGACACAGAGTGTTGGACTGGATGGGCCATTGGCCAGATCCAACATGGCTTCCCTTATGTTCTTATGTGACACAGAGTGTTGGACTGGATGGGCCATTGGCCTGATCCAGCATGGCTTCTCTTATGTTCTTAAGTGACACAGAGTGTTGGACTGGATGGGCCATTGGCCTGATCCAACATGGCTTCTCTTTTGTTCTTATGTGACACAGAGTGTTGGACTGGATGGGCCATTGGCCTGATCCAACATGGCTTCTCTTTTGTTCTCAAGTGACACAGAGTGTTGGACTGGAGGGGCCACTGGCCTGATCCATCATGGCTTCTCTTATGTTCTTATGTGACACAGAGTGTTGGACTGGATGGGCCATTGGCCTGATCCAGCATGGCTTCTCTTATGTTCTTAAGTGACACAGAGTGTTGGACTGGATGGGCCATTGGCCTGATCCAACATGGCTTCTCTTTTGTTCTTATGTGACACAGAGTGTTGGACTGGATGGGCCATTGGCCTGATCCAACATGGCTTCTCTTATGTTCTTAAGTGACACAGAGTGTTGGACTGGAGGGGCCACTGGCCTGATCCAACATGGCTTCTCTTATGTTCTTACGTGACACAGAGTGTTGGACTGGATGGGCCATTGGCCTGATCCAACATGGCTTCTCTTACATTCTTATGTGACACAGAGTGTTGGACTGGAGGGGCCATTGGCCTGATCCAGCATGGCTTCTCTTATGTTCTTAACAGCTTCAAAAGCGGATTACTCAGATTCATGGAGAATAGGTCTATCAGTGGCTACTAGCCATGGGGACTGAGGGAAACCTCTGCATTCAGAGGCACTGATCCTCTGAATCCCAGAAACGAGGGCAACCTCAGGGGAAGGCCTCAGTCTTTCTGCCCTATTGGCTTTCTAGAGGGACTGTTTCACCACTGCATGAGACCGGATGCTGGTCTAGATGGACCCTCATTGGTCTGATCCAGACAGAGAGTTCCATCAATATGCTGAGGCTAATAGCCATTGATGGGCTCCTTCCCCCACCGCAACAGGAACTCATAAGCAAGGAAAATATCGGTGGGAAAGCCTATATGCGAAGATCACAGAAAGTTTTTTCTCAGGTGAGTCCCGCTTCCCTTACCTGCAAATTGACTCTGGAATAAAACCTAATTCACCCCCCTGAAAAATGGGCCTCTATTTCCTGGACATACTACCTTCATACCGCAAGTTCCCCATGTGCAAGATGGCGGCCAAGAGCTTGGAGATCTCCCAGTTCTCGGTGTCGGTGAACATGAGGACTTTCATGGCCGCCCGGATGTTGGAGTACTCTTTGCTATCGTCTCTGCCGTCGCAGGTAATGCAGTTACCCTAGGGGAGGAGATACAGGATACATGAATACATAAACCTGCTTTCTACCAGACCAGAGGGCTTCCAAGGGGTCTGGAGACCAAGTCCTGTGAAGAAAGGTTGCAAGAGCTGGGGATGCTTAGCCTGGAGAGGAGGCGGCTGAGAAGTGATACGATCACCATCTTCAAGTCCTTGAAGGGCTGCCATAGAGGATGATGTGGAATTGTTTTCTGTTGCCCCAGAAGGTTAGACCAGAACCAATGGTTTGGAATTAAATCAGAAGAGCTTCCAGCTCAACTTAGGAAGAACTTCCTGACAGAGCAGTTCCTCAGTGGAACAGGCTTCCTCCTTAGAAGGAGTGGAATTCTAGCAGGAGCTCCTTTGCATATTAGGCCACACCTCCTGATGTAGCCCATCTTTCAAGAGCTCACAAAGAAGAGCCTTGTAAGCTCTTGGAGGATTGGCTACATCCTCGGGAGATGGTGGGCTCTCCTTCCTGGGAGGTTTTTAAACAGAGGCAAGATGGCCATCTGACCGCAATGAAGATCCTGTGAGTTTAGGGGGAGGTGTTTGTGAGTTTCCTGCATTGTGCAGGGGGTTTCTCGGGAGGTGGTGGGCTCTCCTTCCTGGGAGGTTTTTAAACAGAGGCTAGATGGCCATCTGACCGCAATGAAGATGCTGTGAATTTAGGGGGAGGTATCTGTGAGTTTCCTGCATTGTGCTGGAGGTTGGACTAGATGACCCTGGAGGTACCTTCCAATTCTATGATTTTATGATTCTACAGTAATGTCTACTCCATAGAAAGCCCAAGTACAAGGGCAAGAGGAGTATTTTTTTTAAAGCACAGCCAAAAAGGAAAGATAATGAAACCGATATGGTGGTGGCAGCTGCTGCCGAAAACTTATTTTAATCTGCACAGCCAATCAGATCTCTAACGGCCTATCAGAAGACCTGTCAGGCAGGAGCTCCACGTGACCACGCCCGTTTTCTAAGAACACTTGGTGGACACCAGATAAGGTTTCAGCAGGCACCAGGGTGCCCATCTTTAAACAAAAGATTGGAACTGGAGAGCCAGTTTGGTGTAGTGATAAAGTGTGCGGACTCTTATCTGGGAGAACCGGGTTGGATATGAAGACAATCTGTAGGCGTTCCAAGGAGCAATGAAAACAAAGCCATGAAAGTGAGACAAAATTTAAAAGAAGCCCCACTTACCTGCTGGATCAACAACAAAGAAGACGGTCACAAGAAGAAGAGTCAATGCACTCGAAACGACATTGCAGGGGTGGCCAACGGTAGATCTCCAGATGCTTTTTGCCTACAATTCCCATCAGCCCCAGCCAGCGTGGCCAATGGCTGGGGTTGATGGGAGTTGTAGGCAAAAAACATCAGGAGAGCTACCATTGGCCACCCCTGTAATATTGGACTGGTCTTGGATATTGTCGGACTTGTATCACAGCTCCATATTTTTTCTATAGGACATTGATCCATCATACAGTAGGAGCAGCGTGTACTTTCGGTTCCGGGGGGATTTTGTGCTGTACAAATATGCTTGTTTATATTATGTTTAGGGGAGGGACGGTGGCTCAGTGGTAGAGCATCTGCTTGGGAAGCAGAAGGTCCCAGGTTCAATCCCCGGCATCTCCAAAAAAGGGTCCAGGCAAATAGGTGTGAAAAACCTCCACTTGAGACCCTGGAGAGCCATGAATGAGGCTGTGGCTCAGTGGTAGAGCATCTGCTTGGGAAGCAGAAGGTCCCACATTCAATCCCTGGCATCTCCAACTGAAAAGGGTCTAGGCAAGTAGGCATGAAAAACCTCAGCTTGAGACCCTGGAGAGCCACTGCCAGTCTGAGAAGACAATACTGACTTTGATGGACCAAGGGTCTGATTCAGTATAAGGCAGCTTCATATGTTCATATGTTTGGTTATCACGGTAAGCACTGTGTTTGTTACTAGTAAATACTGGATATACCGTATTTTTTGCACTATAAGACTCACTTTCCCCCCCCAAAAAAGTGGAGGGAAAAGTGTGTGCGTCTTAAGGAGCGAATACTGCAAAAAATTCACACAAATGCCTCTAAATTCACACAAACAGCTCTAAAAACTAGGTGCGTCTTATGCTCAGGTGCGTCTTATGGAGCGAAAAATACGGTGTATATATATATATATATATATATATATATATATATATATATATATATATATATATATATATATATATATATATATATATATATACATACACACACACACACACTGTGGCTAATAGCCACTGATGGACCTCTGCTCCATATTTTTATCTAACCCCCTCTTGAAGCTGGCTATGCTTGTAGCCGCCACCACCTCCTGTGGCAGTGAATTCCACATGTTAATCACCCTTTGGGTGAAGAAGGACTTCCTTTTATTCATTCTAACCTGACTTCTCAGCAATTTCATTGAATACCCACGAGTTCCTGTATTGTGAGAAAGGGAGAAAAGGACTTCTTTCTCTACTTTCTCCATCCCATGCATCATCTTGTAAACCTCTATCATGTCACCCCGCAGTTGACGTTTCTCCAAGCTAAAGAGCCCCAAGCGTTTCAATCTTTCTTCATAGGGAAAGTGCTCCAGCCCTTTAATCATTCCACTTGCCCTTCTCTGCACCTTCTCTAAAGCTATAATATCCTTTTTGAGGTGCGGTGACCAGAACTGCACACAGTACTTCAAATGAGACCGCACCATCGATTTATACAGGGGCATTACGATACTGGCTGATTTGTTTTCAATTTTTGTTACACGGAGAGGCTTGGAGGTGTTTTCTAAAACATGAACAAAAAGCAAGGGATAGAGAAGGTAGAGAAAGAAGGCCTTTTCTCCCTTTCTCACAATACAAGAACATCGTGGGCATTCAATGAAATTGGCTGCAATGAAATTGCAAAACTGGCCTCACGTAACCTAGTGGGCTTCAGGATGGACAAGAGGAAATGCTTCTTTACTCAATGAGTGATGAAAATGTGGAATTTGCTGCCAAAGGATGTAGTGATGGCCACACGAATGAACAGTTTACAACAGGGGTGGCCAACGGTAGCTCTCCAGATGTTTTTTTGCCTATAACTCCCATCAGCCCCAGCCATTGGCCATGCTGGCTGGGGCTGATGGGAGTTGTAGGCAAAAAAACATCTGGAGAGCTACAAGTTGGCCACCCCTGGTTTACAAGATTATGCATGGAATGGAGAAAGTAGAGAAAGAAGTCCTTTTCTCCCTTTCTCACAATAGAAGAACTCGTGGGCATTCGATGAAATTGCTGAGCAGTCGGGTTGGAACTGATAAAAGGAAGTCCTTCTTCACCCAAAGGGGGATTCACACATGGAATTCACTGCCACAGGAGGTGGTGGTGGCTACAAACATGACAACTTCAAGAGGGGATTGGATAAGCATATGGAGCAGAGATCCATCAGCGACTCTTAGCCACAGCATATTGTCGGAACTCTCTGTCTTGGCCAGTGATGCTTTGCATTCATGTGCTTGGGAGGTGCACAGTGGAAGGGTTTCTAGCCCCACTGGTGGACCTTCTAATGGCACCTGGGTTTTTTGGCTACTGTGCGACACAGAGTGTTGGAATGGATGGGCCATTGGCCTGATACAACATGGCGTCTCTTATGTTCTTATTTTCATCAGTGACTCTTAGCCACTGCATATTGTCGGAACTCTCTGTCTGGGCCAGTGATGTTCTGTATTCTTGTGCTTGGGACGTGCACAGTGGAAGGGTTTCTAGCCCCACTGACAGACTTCCTAAAGGCACCTGGGTTTTTTTGGCCATTGTGTGACACAGAGTGTTGGACTGGATGGGCCATTGGCCTGATCCAACATGGCTTCTCTTATGTGACACAGAGTATTGGACTGGATGTGCCATTGGCCTGCTCCAACATGGCTTCTCTTATGTTCTTAAGTGACACAGAGTGAATGGACTGGATGGGCCATTGGCCTGATCCAACATGGCTTCTCTTATGTTCTTATATGACACAGAGTGTTGGACTGGATGGGCCATTGGCCTGATCCAACATGGCTTCTCTTATGTTCTTAAGTGACACAGAGTGAATGGACTGGATGGGCCATTGGCCTGATCCAACATGGCTTCTCTTATTTTCTTATGCGACACAGAGTGTTGGACTGGATGGACCATTGGCCTGATCCAACATGGCTTCTCTTATGTTCTTATGTGACACAGAGTGTTGGACTGGATGTGCCATTGGCCTGCTCCAGCATGGCTTCTCTTATGTTCTTATGTGACACAGAGTGAATGAACTGGATGGGCCATTGGCCTGATCCAACATGGCGTCTCTTATGTTCTTATATGACACAGAGTGTTGGACTGGATGGGCCATTGGCCTGATCCAACATGGCTTCTCTTATGTTCTTATGTGACACAGAGTGTTGGACTGGATGGGCCATTGGCCTGATCCAACATGGCTTCTCTTATGTTCTTATGTGACACAGAGTGTTGGACTGGATGGGCCATTGGCCTGATCCAACATGGCTTCTCTTATGTGACACAGAGTGTTGGACTGGTTGTGCCATTGGCCTGCTCCAGCATGGCTTCTCTTATGTTCTTATGTGACACAGAGTGAATGAACTGGATGGACCATTGGCCTGATCCAACATGGCTTCTCTTATGTTCTTATGTGACACAGAGTGTTGGACTGGATGTGCCATTGGCCTGCTCCAGCATGGCTTCTCTTATGTTCTTATGTGACACAGAGTGAATGAACTGGATGGGCCATTGGCCTGATCCAACATGGCGTCTCTTATGTTCTTATATGACACAGAGTGTTGGACTGGATGGGCCATTGGCCTGATCCAACATGGCTTCTCTTATGTTCTTATGTGACACAGAGTGTTGGACTGGATGGGCCATTGGCCTGATCCAACATGGCTTCTCTTATGTTCTTATGTGACACAGAGTGTTGGACTGGATGTGCCATTGGCCTGCTCCAGCATGGCTTCTCTTATGTTCTTATGTGACACAGAGTGAATGAACTGGATGGGCCATTGGCCTGATCCAACATGGCGTCTCTTATGTTCTTATATGACACAGAGTGTTGGACTGGATGGGCCATTGGCCTGATCCAACATGGCTTCTCTTATGTTCTTATGTGACACAGAGTGTTGGACTGGATGGGCCATTGGCCTGATCCAACATGGCTTCTCTTATGTTCTTATGTGACACAGAGTGTTGGACTGGATGGGCCATTGGCCTGATCCAACATGGCTTCTCTTATGTGACACAGAGTGTTGGACTGGTTGTGCCATTGGCCTGCTCCAGCATGGCTTCTCTTATGTTCTTATGTGACACAGAGTGAATGAACTGGATGGGCCATTGGCCTGATCCAACATGGCTTCTCTTATGTTCTTATATGACACAGAGTGTTGGACTGGATGGGCCATTGGCCTGATCCAACATGGCTTCTCTTATGTTCTTAAGTGACACAGAGTGAATGGACTGGATGGGCCATTGGCCTGATCCAACATGGCTTCTCTTATTTTCTTATGCGACACAGAGTGTTGGACTGGATGGACCATTGGCCTGATCCAACATGGCTTCTCTTATGTTCTTATGTGACACAGAGTGTTGGACTGGATGTGCCATTGGCCTGCTCCAGCATGGCTTTTCTTATGTTCTTATGTGACACAGAGTGAATGAACTGGATGGGCCATTGGCCTGATCCAACATGGCGTCTCTTATGTTCTTATATGACACAGAGTGTTGGACTGGATGGGCCATTGGCCTGATCCAACATGGCTTCTCTTATGTTCTTATGTGACACAGAGTGTTGGACTGGATGGGCCATTGGCCTGATCCAACATGGCTTCTCTTATGTTCTTATGTGACACAGAGTGTTGGACTGGATGTGCCATTGGCCTGCTCCAGCATGGCTTCTCTTATGTTCTTATGTGACACAGAGTGAATGAACTGGATGGGCCATTGGCCTGATCCAACATGGCGTCTCTTATGTTCTTATATGACACAGAGTGTTGGACTGGATGGGCCATTGGCCTGATCCAACATGGCTTCTCTTATGTTCTTATGTGACACAGAGTGTTGGACTGGATGGGCCATTGGCCTGATCCAACATGGCTTCTCTTATGTTCTTATGTGACACAGAGTGTTGGACTGGATGGGCCATTGGCCTGATCCAACATGGCTTCTCTTATGTGACACAGAGTGTTGGACTGGTTGTGCCATTGGCCTGCTCCAGCATGGCTTCTCTTATGTTCTTATGTGACACAGAGTGAATGAACTGGATGGGCCATTGGCCTGATCCAACATGGCGTCTCTTATGTTCTTATATGACACAGAGTGTTGGACTGGATGGGCCATTGGCCTGATCCAACATGGCTTCTCTTATGTTCTTATGTGACACAGAGTGTTGGACTGGATGGGCCATTGGCCTGCTCCAACATGGCTTCTCTTTTGTACTTAAGTGACACAGAGTGAATGAACTGGATGGGCCATTGGCCTGATCCAACATGGCTTCTCTTATATTCTTATGTTCAAAGAATTCGCTCTCACGGGGATGGGTACCAGTTCAGAAGGCTGTCCACCTGCAGACAACAGGCATGGGCTTCTTGCCTCCACGACAACAAGGCTAACGCGCCTGCAAAAATGCCCAGGTTTTAACCATAACTCACCACGTGTTTTCCCCCGAAACCATGCCCTGAGGTGCTCACCATAGAGAGGTAGTTATAGTCCGCTGCCTTCCCGAGACCCAGCACCTTCTTCTGATCAGGTGTCATTCCTTTCAGCATGCAATAAAAGATGTGGTAGTTTCTCTCGTCGTGGGCCTGGAGGAGGAGGAGGAGGAGAAGGTGTAGAATTCTCTTAGGCTGTCAGGGGGCTGCTTTGCGCAGCCAGATCTGATGTTATCTTCTCAGCAGCCCTGTGAAGTCGGTCAGGTATGAGCCACACACTCACCATTGGTATAGGAAACTATGGGATACGCAGGGCTTTTTTTAGTAGAAAAAGCCCAGCAGGAACTCGTTTGCATATTAGGCCACACCCCTGGTATCACCATCGATTTGCGTTGGGTTTTTTGTAGGCAAAGCTCAGCTGGGACTCATTTGTATATTAGGCCACACCCCCTGACACCAAGCCAGCCAGAACTGCGTTCCTGTGCATAGCCCTGGGGATACATATATATATAGGAAAAGGAAAGGAAAGGAAAGGAAAGGAAAGGAAAGGAAAGGAAAGGAAAGGAAAGGAAAGGAAAGGAAAGGAAAGGAAAGGTCACAGAGGTCTGAGGGGAGCGGAACAGAGACAGCAGCTCTCATAGCTGAGACAGCTGGAGAAGTTGCTGAGAACTTGAGTTTTGAAAGACTTCATTCTGAGGTTTGTGGACTGCCTAAAATTCTGAGTTGTGATAGCTGGGGAACTGCTCTTTGTTTGGTTGAGTGGGCTAAAGGTGAAAGAGATTGAGAGTGATTGCTGCTGATTGCTTAGGAGTGCCTCTGCTCCACCCTCTTTGCATTTTAAGTTGCGCCTTGCCAAAGGCGCGAGAGCTAAAGGGCTCTTGGCCTAGGGGCTCTCTAAGGACCAGGAACCCAGATCCCTAATTTCCTTGTGCTCCCAATGAGGTAAGTTTACCCTCTAGAAGGGGAGCCACTTAAACAAACAGCATTTAAAGAGGACTGTATATATTAAAATATATATATATATATATATATATATATATATAATGAAGATAGAATGCCAGCAGGGGGGTGGAGGCATTCCAGTGTTTTGCACTGAGTGTCACATGTACGACTATCTGCCCACAGGACAGAAGTCTTGGGTGTGTGCTCGATGCAAGGAGCTCCTGGTCCTCAGGGAATGAGTTCGTACCTTTGAGGCTGAGGTGACTGCCCTGGGGAAGCAGAGACGGTCAGTTAGGCACTCGGGGAAGACTCTCGGGGACGTGTTAGATGAGCCCCGCTCTGAACGTAGCAGCCCCGTTGCTGCCAGAGAGTGTGAGAGTCGAGAGGGAACAGGGCACTGTGCTGAGGATAAGGGGAATGTGCCCTCAGAAGGGACCTCTTCTTCGGTTGGTGAGCGGGAATCCTTTCGCGCCAAGGAACCATCCCTGGGCAGGGGGAGAGGGGGGGTTTTGGTAGTTGGTGATTCGATCCTTAGGCAAGTAGACAGCTGGGTGGCGAAACCGCGTACTGACCGTATGGTGACTTGCCTGCCTGGTGCGAAGGTAGCGGACATGCCTGCTGGCATGGCCTTGGGTCAGCCAGAGCTCTCTTCTCTGGGAGAACCGGGTTTGATTCCCCCACTCCTCCACTTGCAGCTGCTGGAATGGCCTTGGGTCAGCCATACTTCTCTTATCTGGGAGAACCGGGTTTGATTCCCCACTCCTCCACTTGCAGCTGCTGGAATGGCCTTGGGTCAGCCATACTTCTCTTATCTGGGAGAACCGGGTTTGATTCCCCACTCCTCCACTTGCAGCTGCTGGAATGGCCTTGCGTCAGCCAGAGCTCTCTTATCTGGGAGAACCGGGTTTGATTCCCCCACTCCTCCACTTGCAGCTGCTGGAATGGCCTTGGGTCAGCCATACTTCTCTTATCTGGGAGAACCGGGTTTGATTCCCCACTCCTCCACTTGCAGCTGCTGGAATGGCCTTGGGTCAGCCATACTTCTCTTATCTGGGAGAACCGGGTTTGATTCCCCACTCCTCCACTTGCAGCTGCTGGAATGGCCTTGCGTCAGCCAGAGCTCTCTTATCTGGGAGAACCGGGTTTGATTCCCCACTTCTCCACTTGCACCTGCCGGCATGGCCTTGGGTCAGCCATAGCTCTGGCAGAGGTTGTCCTTGAAAGGGCAGCTGCTGTGAGAGCCCTCTCCAGCCCCACCCACCTCACAGGGTGTCTGTTGTGGGGGAGGAAGGTAAAGGAGATTGTGAGCCGCTCTGAGACTCTTCGGAGTGGAGGGCGGGATATAAATCCAATATCTTAATCTACCTCACAGGGTGTCTGTTGTGGGGGGGGGGGAAGGTAAAGGAGATTGTGAGCCGCTCTGAGACTCTTAAGAGTGGAGGGCGGGATATAAATCCAATATCTTCATCTACCTCACAGGGTGTCTGTTGTGGGGGGGGGGGAAAGGAGATTATGAGCCGCTCTGAGACTCTTCGGAGTGGAGGGTGGGATATAAATCCAATATCTTCATCTACCTCACAGGGTGTCTGTTGTGGGGGGGGGGGAAAGGTAAAGGAGATTGTGAGCCGCTCTGAGACTCTTCGGAGTGGAGGGCGGGATATAAATCCAATATCTTCTTCTTCTTCTAAGAGCCACATAGAATAAATGTCAGATGTCTGAGAGCTGTAAGATATGGGCATCAGGTGTTTGAGGTCTGCAAGACAGGGAGGAAGGCCTATTTAGATAAGTATAGCCGTGAACGTACCATAGTCGTACAATACCGGTTATGTTGACTCCGTTCTGAGTTTATGGGAATGCTCTATGTTCTTGTTATGTGTAGTGATATAGCAACATGCAGAATGTACTGTCTTTATTTCTCTATTCTCTCTTCCTGTCTATGTATCTTTCACTTCTATTTCTATTTCCCCTCCCTTGTATTTTCATGGAAAATCGATACAAACTTTAAAAGGAAAAAAAAAACAGGGAGGGAGGAAGGGGAGAAAGTAACTTTAACCTTAAATCCATTGTCCATGCTGCCCCCTGGCTTGGCTTGAAGAAGTGATTTGAAGAGACACCTGCCTTCTCCATGCTAGCTGAAAAGCAGTGGAGGCTTTGAGAGCCACATAGTATGTGTGAAAGAGCCACATGTGGCTCCCAAGCCACAGTTTGGCTACCCCTGCTCTAAGAGCTTACAGGGCTGTTGCTACAGGGCCTACTGTAACCTCCAAGAGGATTGGCTATATCAGAGAGGTGTGGCCTAATATGCAAAGGAGTTCCTGCTACAAAAAAAGCCCTGGTCACCATGTCAGCTGCAACCTAACGGGACCTCCCACTTCCACACAAAGGAGTTGCCACCAAAGATGGAGTCTGATGTGAAGAAGAGCGAGCCTCTCTGTGCCGCGTGAAGGTCCTCACCTGTCGACAAACCCGAGATTTCTCCAGCAAGTACTGCTCGATCTTCGCTCCCTCGATAGCGCCTCGCTTGTTGAAGTGGATGTCAATGTATTTGCCGAAGCGGCTGGAATTGTCGTTGCGAATGGTCTTCGCGTTCCCGAAAGCTGGTGGTGACCAAGAGAGGACAGAGTCATTCATATTTTTGGAGAAGGAATGTATTAGTAGGGCTGTTACTCATCTAAGGGTTGCCCACTTCCTGGAGATTTGAGGGGGGAGGAGCCTGCGGACAAGGGGGGTTGAGGAGGGGAAGGAACCCAATGGGGCATGATACCATAGAGTCCACCCTCCAAATCAGTGATTTTCTGCAAGGGAACTGATCCCAATAAGAACAACATAAGAAGAGCCTAGCTGAATCAGACCAGTGGTCCATCTAGTCCAGCCTCCTGTCTCACACAGTGGCCAACCAGTTCCTCTGGAGGGCCAACAACAGGGCACAGAGGCTGAGGCCTTCCCCTGAGAAGAACATCAGAAGAGCCCTGTTGGATCAGACCAGTGGTCCATCTAGTCCAGCCTTCTGTCTCACACAGTGGCCAACCAGTTGCTCTGGAGGACCAACAACAGGGCAGAGAGGCTGAGGCCTTCCCCTGAGAAGAACTTCAGAAGAGCTCTGCTGGATCAGACCAATGGTCCATCTAGTCCAGCATCCTGCCTCACACAGGGGCCAACCAGTTCCTCTGGAGGGCCAACAACAGGGCAGAGAGGCTGAGGCCTTCCCCTGAGAAGAACATAAGAAGAGCCCTGCTGGGTCAGACCAGGGAGGGTCCATCTAGTCCAGCAGCCCATCTCAAACAGTGGCCAATCAAATCTGCAGGACCAACAAGAAGGTATAGAGGCCAAGGCCTTCCTCTGAGGTTTGCAACCCTAAAGTATCACAGAAAGAAGTAAGAAATCACTAACTTTGGATTATTAACAAAATAACATTCAATAAGAAAAATGTCAGTATTAAATGCAAGCGGATGTACGATTCTGTTATTCTTTATCCAAAGACTCCAGAATGCATTTATCAAAGAACAGTTGTTACTCTTGATTTCGGAGAACATCTGAAGACATGGACAAACATCACACCGTCAACTGATGTGTTCCCAGCCCTCAGTTTATTCCAATTTATAGGCACCAGAAATTTTATATAGGCAGCTTTAAGAGGAAAAAAAAATTCTGGAGCTTGGATCAACATCTGGAGCAGAGGTCCATCAGTGGCTCTTAGCCCCAGGTCATTGTTGGAACTCTCTGTCTGGGGCAAGTGATGCTATTTATTCTTGGTGCTTGGGGGAGCAACAGTGGGAGGACGTCTAATGCCCTGGCCCCACTGGTGGACCTCCTGATGGCGCCTGGTTTTTTGGCCACTGTGTGACACATTGTGTTGGACTGGATGGGCCATTGGCCTGATCCAACATGGCTTCTCTTATGTTCTTATGTGACACAGAGTGTTGGACTGGATGGGCCATTGGCCTGATCCAACAGGGCTTCTCTTATGTTCTTAAGTGACTCAGTGTGTTGGACTGGATGGGCCATTGGCCTGATCCAGCATGGCTTCTCTTATGTTCTTAAGTGAGACAGAGTGTTGGACCGGATGGGCCATTGGCCTGATCCAACATGGCTTCTCTTATGTTCTTATGTGACACAAGAGTGTTGGACTGGATGGGCCACTGGCCTGATCCAACATGGCTTCTCTTATGTTCTTATGTGACACAGAGTGTTGGACTGGATGGGCCATTGGCCTGATCCAACAGGGCTTCTCTTATGTTCTTAAGTGACTCAGTGTGTTGGACTGGATGGGCCACTGGCCTGATCCAGCATGGCTTCTCTTATGTTCTTAAGTGAGACAGAGTGTTGGACCGGATGGGCCATTGGCCTGATCCAACATGGCTTCTCTTATGTTCTTATGTGACACAGAGTGTTGGACCGGATGGGCCATTGGCCTGATCCAACATGGCTTCTCTTATGTTCTTATGTGACACAGAGTGTTGGACCGGATGGGCCATTGGCCTGATCCAACATGGCTTCTCTTATGTTCTTAAGTGAGACAGAGTGTTGGACCGGATGGGCCATTGGCCTGATCCAACATGGCTTCTCTTATGTTCTTATGTGACACAGAGTGTTGGACCGGATGGGCCATTGGCCTGATCCAACATGGCTTCTCTTATGTTCTTATGTGACACAGAGTGTTGGACCGGATGGGCCATTGGCCTGATCCAGCATGGCTTCTCTTATGTTCTTAAGTGAGACAGAGTGTTGGACCGGATGGGCCATTGGCCTGATCCAACATGGCTTCTCTTATGTTCTTAAGTGAGACAGAGTGTTGGACCGGATGGGCCATTGGCCTGATCCAACATGGCTTCTCTTATGTTCTTAAGTGAGACAGAGTGTTGGACCGGATGGGCCATTGGCCTGATCCAACATGGCTTCTCTTATGTTCTTATGTGACACAGAGTGTTGGACCGGATGGGCCATTGGCCTGATCCAACATGGCTTCTCTTATGTTCTTATGTGACACAGAGTGTTGGACCGGATGGGCCATTGGCCTGATCCAGCATGGCTTCTCTTATGTTCTTAAGTGAGACAGAGTGTTGGACCGGATGGGCCATTGGCCTGATCCAACATGGCTTCTCTTATGTTCTTAAGTGAGACAGAGTGTTGGACCGGATGGGCCATTGGCCTGATCCAACATGGCTTCTCTTATGTTCTTATGTGACACAGAGTGTTGGACCGGATGGGCCATTGGCCTGATCCAACAGGGCTTCTCTTATGTTCTTATGTGACACAGAGTGTTGGACCGGATGGGCCATTGGCCTGATCCAACAGGGCTTCTCTTATGTTCTAAATCTTTCCTAAGTGCTCCCGGTTTAAGTACTCGCCTTCTAGAATCGGGTTGGCTTCCAGAACCTGCTGCTCGATCCAAGAGTGCTGCCCGCTGATCGCCGCCAGGAACTGCAGAATCAGTTTGGTGCTTTCTGTCTTCCCCGCACCCGATTCTCCGCTGCAGCCAGGAAGAGAAGAAAGAGTTAAGGAACATGCTGAAGAGTGAAACAGGGGCCCAAAACACAGTGAGCCACAACTCTCTTCCAGTACATCAGTTGTGTTTATTCGGCAGTGGAAAGGGCCATCAAATCACAACTGTCTCGGGATGACAATCAAAACCAAGTAAGAACCACAGTTTGAAATCAATAGTAAACAGCAGAAAACTGTGTAGCACAATAACGATTATGTCATAAGTGCAATTCCAGCTACAAAGTGTTTGCACTATGTCCACTTGAATGAATATAGACTGGAGCTTCCATAGCCAACAGATATTTATGGTTGCAGGTGGAGCCTAAAAGCTGAAGAAGGCATCTTTTCCGAAACCGGTCCTGAGCTTCTTGATTTGGCTGCAGCAGCCATTCCTTTGTTATTCTTCAATGATCCACTTCAGGACACTTTTGGAGTAATACTGATATTGTTTATGGACACTTGTTATGGACTGTGCCTATTTGTCAGCTTCAATTTTTTGCTTTATTATAATACACTAGAGGTTGGATAAAAGGAGCTCCGTGACGCAGAGTGGTAAAGCTGCAGTACTGCAGTCGGAGCCCTCTGCTCACGACCTGAGTTCGATCCCAGTGGAAGCTGGGTTCAGGTAGCCAGCTCCAGGTTGACTCAGCCTTCCATCCTTCCGAGATCGGTCAAATGAGTCCCCAGCTTGCTGGGGGGGTGGGGAAGTGTAGATGACTGGGGAAGGCAATGGCAAACCACCCCGTTAAAAAGTCTGCCGTGAAAACGTTGTGAAAGCAACGTCACCCCAGAGTCAGAAACAACTCGTGCTTGCACAGGGGACTACCTTTACCTTTTTAGAGCCTGGATACAGAAATTGTCATAATTATTATTGTGCTACACAGTTTTCTACTGTTTACTAGGGTTGACAATCCCCAGGTGGGGGAAAATGACAAAATACTCTCTCTGTTTACAAAACTATTTCTCAGTGTAATATGTGTAGCCTTCAACGATTCATAACAGTGTTACAGTACAAAAACGCAGTTAGAAAACAATCCAGTGCACAACATAGCTACTGTCCATAAACCATAAGGGAGGGACGGTGACTCAGCGGTAGAGCATCTGCTCGGTAAGCAGAAGGTCCCAGGTTCAATCCCCGGCATCTCCAACTAAAAAGGGTCCAGGCAAGTAGGCGTGAAGAACCTCAGCTTGAGACCCCGGAGAGCCATGAATGGGGCTGTGGCTCAGTGGTAGAGCATCTGCTTGGTAAGCAGAAGATCCCAGGTTCAATCCTCGGCATCTCCAACTAGAAAGGGTCCAGGCAAGTAGGCATGAATAACCTCAGCTGAAGACCCTGGAGAGCCAGAAATGGGGCTGTGGCTCAGTGGTAGAGCATCTTCTTATTAAGCAGAAGATCCCAGGTTCAGTCCTCGGCATCTCCAACTAAAAAGGGTCCAGGCAATTAGGTGTGAAGAACCTCAGCTTGAGACCCCGGAGAGCCATGAATGGGGCTGTGGCTCAGTGGTAGAGCATCTGCTTGGTAAGCAGAAGATCCCAGGTTCAATCCCCAGCATCTCCAACAAAAAAGGGTCCAGGCAAGTAGGTGTGAATAACCTCAGCTGGAGACCCTGGAGAGCCATGAATGGGGCGTGGCTCAGTGGTAGAGCATCTGCTTGGTAAGCAGAAGATCCCAGGTTCAGTCCCCGGCATCTCCAACAGAAAGGGTCCAGGCAAGTAGGCATGAAAAACCTCAGCTTGAGACCCTGGAGAGCCGCTGCCAGTCTGAGTAGACAATACTGACTTTGATGGACCGAGGGTCTGATTCAGTATAAGGCAGCTTCATATGTTCATAATTCTTTCTAAATTCAGTCCGACAATAAAAAGAACTGGTCCAATTTTGTTTCAAATGTCAGCCACTGTTCTTCTAGGGACTGCCTTCCATATTCAGAGGTTCAGTAGACTTGAAGTACCACAACAATTCCTGGGCTTCCTCTGGGATGTAACTATTGTACTGACAGATAGAAACTGGCAGTGACGTTCCACAGAAAATTTAAAAACATTTTAAAAACCCTGACATCACCGTTGTTTCACACGGGGCTCTGTTTGGAGAAAAAGCCCAGCAGGAACTCATGTGGGGTGGGACGGTGGCTCAGTGGTAGAGCATCTGCTTGGTAAGCAGAAGGTCCCATGTTCAATCCCCGGCATCTCCAACTAAAAAGGGTCCAGGCAAGTAGCCATGAAAAACCTCAGCTTGAGACCCTGGAGAGCCACTGCCAGTCTGAGTAGACAATACTGACTTTGATGGATTGAGGGACTGATTCAATAGAAGGCAGCCTCATATGTAAGCAGAAGGTCCCAGGTTCAATCCCCGGCATCTCCAACTAAAAAGGGTCCAGGCAAGTAGGTGTGAAAAACCTCAGCTTGAGACCCTGGAGAGCCATGAATGGGGCTGTGGCTCAGTGGTGGAGCATCTGCTTCTTAAGCAGAAGGTCCCAGGTTCAATCCCCGGCATCTCCAACTAAAAAGGGTCCAGGCAAGTAGGTGTGAAAAACCTCAGCTTGAGACCCTGGAGAGCCATGAATGGGGCTGTGGCTCAGTGGTAAAGCATCTGCTTGGTAAGCAGAAGCTCCCAGGTTCAATCCCCGGCATCTCCAACTAAAAAGGGTCCAGGCAAGTAGGCGTGAATAACCTCAGCTGGAGACCCTGGAGAGCCATGAATGGGGCTGTGGCTCAGTGGTAAAGCATCTGCTTGGTAAGCAGAAGGTCCCAGGTTCAATCCCCGGCATCTCCAACTAAAAAGGGTCCAGGCAAGTAGGCGTGAATAACCTCAGCTGGAGACCCTGGAGAGCCATGAATGGGGCTGTGGCTCAGTGGTAAAGCATCTGCTTGGTAAGCAGAAGGTCCCAGGTTCAATCCCCGGCATCTCCAACTAAAAAGGGTCCAGGCAAGTAGGCGTGAATAACCTCAGCTGGAGACCCTGGAGAGCCATGAATGGGGCTGTGGCTCAGTGGTAAAGCATCTGCTTGGTAAGCAGAAGTTCCCAGGTTCAATCCCCGGCATCTCCAACTAAAAAGGGTCCAGGCAAGTAGGTGTGAAAAACCTCAACTTGAGACCCTGGAGAGCCATGAATGGGGCTGTGGCTCAGTAGTAAAGCATCTGCTTGGTAAGCAGAAGGTCCCAGGTTCAATCCCCGGCATCTCCAACTAAAAAGGGTCCAGGCAAGTAGGCGTGAATAACCTCAGCTGGAGACCCTGGAGAGCCATGAATGGGGCTGTGGCTCAGTGGTAAAGCATCTGCTTGGTAAGCAGAAGTTCCCAGGTTCAATCCCCGGCATCTCCAACTAAAAAGGGTCCAGGCAAGTAGGTGTGAAAAACCTCAACTTGAGACCCTGGAGAGCCACTGCCAGTCTGAGAAGACAAGACTGACTTTGATGGACCAAAGGTCTGATTCAGCAGAAGGCAGCTTCATATGTTCATATGTTCATGTTAGGCCACACCCCCTGACGCCAAGCTAGCTGGAACTGCGTTCCTGTTCAAAAAAAGCCCAGCTTGTATCACAAAAATCTAGTTTGGTCTCTAAGGTGCTGGCGGATTCGAATCCTGCTCTTCTACAGCAGACCAGGACGTCCACCTTCCCAAAAGTTTCCTAGATCTGCTACCTGAGATCTTCGAACTGGAAAAGTCAGGGACTGAACCTTAGATTGGCTGCATGCAAAAATCGTCCTTACTAGGATTGCCAATCCCCAGGTGGGGGCAGGGGATCCCTCGGTTTGGAGGCCCTCCCCCCGTTTCAAGGTCATCAGAAAGCGGGGGGAAGGGAGGGAAATGTCTGCTGGGAACTCTGTTATTCCCTAGGGAGATTTATTCCCTTAGAAAATCATGGAGAATTGATCCGTGGGTATCTGGGGCTCTGGGGGGGGGGCTGTTTTTTGAGGTAGAGGCACCAAATTTTCAGTATAGCATTTAGTGCCTCTTCCAAAAATACCCTCCAAGTTTCAAAAAGATTGGACCAGGGGGTCCAATTCTATGAGCCCCAAATAAGGTGCCCCTATCCTTCATTATTTCCTATGGAAGGAAGGCATTGCAAAGAAGTGCCGTCCCTTTAAATGTGATAGCCAGAACTCCCTCTGGGGTTCAATGATGCTTGTCACAGCCTTGATCTTGGCTCCACCCCTAATGTCTCCTGGCTCCACCCCCAAAGTCTCCTGGCTCCACCCTCAAAGTCCCCAGATATTTCTTGAATTGGACTTGGCAACCCTAGTCCTTACTCGGAGGCCTGGCACCTTCTTTGTTGGAAAAGGAGGCCGGAGGGGTTCCGCTCACTCTCCAGGCCTGGCCTGCTCACCTGATAATGCAACACTGGTCTTTGTTGTTCCGCTGCATGTTGAAGTAGCAGTTGTCCGCGATGGCAAAGATGTGGGGCGGCATCTCTCCGATCTTCTTGTTCGTGTACAGGCGGATCTGCTCCGGCGAGTAGATCGGAAGCAGCTGATAAGGGTTCACGGCCACGAGGATCGAGCCTGTGTAGGTCTAGAGCCAGTGAGTGGGAAAGAGAAAGAATACCAAGGAGGAAACATAAGACTTGTCTTACCAGCCGCATCGTTCATTTGTTATGAGTCCACCTGGCCCGACATTCCATCCTCAGTGCTTCCTGAGGTTCCTAGAGCTACCTGACATCACTTCCTGGTCTTCCTGTGACTCTGCTAGAACTCAGGGCTGAGAGATCTGAAGCCTCGGCATGCCTCATGTCTTCGCTCTGAAAGTTCTTTCCGGAGCCTGCTTCGAACTCCTGAGATGGGAGGAGGAGAGCTTGGAGGAGATTGATCGTCAACAGCTGACACTGGTGCCTGGAGAGTGATTGTTGGGCAGCTGCTGTTTATTCAGCTGAGGAACTGGCTGGCAGCTCTTCCAGGTCTGTTAACCCTTCCAGCTCCTCCTCATCAGGGCTCATGACAAAAGGAGTTCTTGCCACCAAAAAAGCCCTGGGTTTTGCCCCCTCTCTCAATATCTGTCTGCTCAGCTCGTAAGACCAGACACCAGCAATATTCCTTCTAAGCTGTGGAGTCTTGTGAGCAGAAATTCTACTTTGTGAGCTACGGGCATTGAAATTGTGAGTGGCTAGCCTCAAAGCTGTGAGCTCCTGCATAAATTAGTTTGCTCTGGGGCCATTTTTCGCAAGCTAAGACAAAAACGTGTGAGCCAGAGGCTAAAAAAGCTCACACTAACTCAGCTTAGAGGGAACACAGGACACCGGGGCTTTTTTTTTTTTTTTTTAGCAGGAACGCCCAGGTGCGCAGTTCCGGCTGGCTTGGCATCAGGGGGTGTGGCTTATTATGCAAATGAGCTACACCATTCCATAAACTGTCCAATGCACTTTCTCTCTTCCCAAGGCGGCTAAGTGTAAAAGGCTGCTCCTCACCCCCCACTTTTCCCAGGAAAAGAGGAAACGCTACCCCTCTGAAGCAGGGAGCCACAACACGTTACAACGATCTTCAATGTCATTGATGTCTATGCATGCAAGATTGGGCCATGCACGACAGCTCTGGGGATGGTGGTGGAAATGCTATTTAATCAACACCAACAATGCTTATCTCGTTAAAAACTCCCCAAAAACCAGGATCTAAAATTCCCAAGACAAATTTTGCATGATCGTTTGGACTACCCTTAGTTCCACATTCCACGTTCTAACAAGGCCATGCAGGTACTCAACACCCAAACCAACGACGGAGCATTCGTTAACGGACAGGCAGACAAATGGAATTGCTCACAACACGAAGCGCAAATGAAATGAAGATGGCGACAGACACAACGACAGTGCGTTTTTGGCCAAGGCTGGGATGACTCAGCGGCTCGAGAGATACTTACCCTCCCTCCGCAGTTGGTCTGAAGTGGAAGGAGGAAAAGTTAAAAAAAAAATTGTTCTCTGTTGAAATAGATCACAAATATCTTTGTCCAAGAGGAAGATATGTTGTTCCTTCCCCACCAGAACTCAGGTCACCAAGGAGAGAGAAGGAGGGGCATTGGGACCATAGATGGGCACTGAGAATAGGGGAAACGAGGGCAGTGATGGGGCTACCAACTCCAGGCTCGGTACAGATAAAAGGAACCCTTCTTCACCCAAAGGGTGATTAACACCTGGAATTCACTGCCACAGGAGGTGGTGGTGGCTACAAGCATGGACAGCTTCAAGAGAGGACTGGATCAACATCTGGAGCAGAGGTCCACCAGTGGCTATTAGCCACAGCGTATTGTTGGAATTCTTTGTCTGGGGCAGTGATATTTTGTCTTCTTGGTGCTTGGGGGAGACAACAGTGTGAGGGCTTCTAGTGTCCTGGCACCACTGGTGGACCTCCTGATGCACCTGAGGTTTTTGGCTACTGTGTGACACAGAGTGTTGGACTGGATGGGCCATTGGCCTGATCAAACATGGCTTCTCTTATGTTCTTATGTGACACAGAGTGTTGGACTGGATGAGCCATTGGCCTGATCCAACATGGCTTCTCTTATGTTCTTATGTGACACAGAGTGTTGGACTGGATGGGCCATTGGCCTGATCCAATATGGCTTCTCTTATGTTCTTATGTCTGGGGGCTGGGGCAAGTGATGCTCTGTCTTCTTGGCACTTTGGGGGGGGCAACAGTGGGAGAGCTTCTAGTGTCCTGGCCCCAGTGATGGACCTCCTGATGGCACCTGGGGGTTTTGGCCATTGTGCTACAAAGAGTGTTGGACTGGATGGGCCATTGGCCCGATCCAGCATGGCTTCTTTCATGATCTTATGTTCTTATGAAATTCCTTGCAATTTGGGAGTGGAGCTTGGGAAAGGTAGAGAGCACAGTGAGGTACAATTCCATAGAGTTTACCCTCCAAATAAGCCATTTTCTCCAGGGTAACTGATTTCTGTGGCCTGAAGATTCTGTAATTCTGGAAAATCTCCTGGCCTACCTGGAGGGTGGCAACCACAGGATATGAAGAAGAAGAGGAGGAGGAGGATATTGGATTTATACCCTGCCCTCTACTAGGTTGTGGCAATTGTGATTGAATTCCAAAGGGAGTTCTGGCCATCACATTTAAAGGGACCTCACATCTTTTCTGGACATGGAGAGCCAGTTTGGTGTAGTGGTTAAGTGTGCGGACTCTTATCCGGGATTACCGGGTTTGATTCCCCACTCCTCCACTTGCACCTGCTGGAATGGCCTTGGGTCAGCCAGAGCCCTGGCAGAGGTTGTCCTTGAAAGGGCAGCTGCTGTGAGAGCCCTCTCCAGCCCACCCACCTCACAGGGTGTCTGTTGTGGGGGAGGAAGGGAAAGGAGATTGTGAGCCGCTCTGAGACTCTTTGGAGTGGAGGGCGGGATATAAATCCAATATCTTCATCTACCTCACAGGGTGTCTGTTGTGGGGGAGGAAGGTAAAGGAGACTGTGAGCCGCTCTGAGACTCTTCAGAGTGGAGGGCGGAATATAAATCCAATATCTTCATCTACCTCACAGGGTGTCTGTTGTGGGGGAGGAAGGTAAAGGAGATTGTGAGCTGCTCTGAGACTCTTCGGAGTGGAGGGCGGGATATAAATCCAATATCTTCATCTTCTTCTTCTTCTTCTCCATGCCTTCCTCCATTGGAAATAAAGAAGGATAGGGGCACCTTCTTTGGGGGCTCATAGAATTGGACTCCCTGCTCCAATCTTTTTGAATCTTGGAGGGTGCTTTGAGGAGAGGAAACGGATGCTATGCTGCAAATTTGGTGCCTCTACCTCAAGAAACAGCCCCGCCCCCCAGAGCTCCAGAGACACATGGCCTCTACCAGGACCAGGGCTTTTTCGATCCTGGCCTCGACCTAGTGAATCAGCTCCTTATGGAGATCCGGGCCCTTCCTGGCTTCCTGGCCTTTCGCAGGGCCTGTAAAACGGAGCTGTTCCGCCAGGTCTTTGGATGAGGCAGCGGGGCACCTATCTATTACAAGGGTGGCCAACGGTAGCTCTCCAGATTTTTTTTTTGCCTACAACTCCCATCAGCCCCAGCCAGTATGGCCAATGGCTGGGGCTGATGGGAGTTGTAGGCAAAAAAAAACATCTGGAGAGCTACCGTTGGCCACCCCTGAATTCTATTAGCTCGGTTGGCCTCCCCCTATGGCCTACTGCACTACTGTATTGTGGTGCTGTATCGTGGCGCTACTTTTGTGCTACACCATCCTGCTTTATATCATCTGCTTAATTAACTAAAAGGTTAAATTAAAATTAAATTAAAGGTTAAACCGCTTGGGGCTCTTTAGCTTGGAGAAACGCCGACTGCGGGGTGATATGATAGAGGTTTACAAGATTATGCATGGGACAGAGAAGGTAGAGAAAGAAGTACTTTTCTCCCTTTCTCACAATACAAGAACTCGTGGGCATTCGATGAAATTGCTGAGCAGTCGGGTTAGAACGGATAAAAGGAGGTACTTCTTCACCCAAAAGGTGATTAACATGTGGAATTCACTGCCACAGGAGGTGGTGGCGGATACGAGCATAGCCAGCTTCAAGAGGGGGTTAGATAAAAATATAGAGCAGAGGTCCATCAGTGGCTATTAGCCACAGTGTGTATATATATGTGTGTGTGTGTGTATATATATATATATATAAAAAAATTTTGGCCACTGTGTGATACAGAGTGTTGGACTGGATGGGCCATTGGCCTGATCCAACCTGGCGTCTCTTATGTTCTTATGTGACACAGAGTGTTGGACTGGATGGGCCACTGGCCTGATCCAACCTGGCTTCTCTTATGTTCTTATGTGACCCAGAGTGTTGGACTGCATGGGCCATTGGCCTGATCCAACCTGGCTTCTCTTATGTTCTTATGTGATACAGAGTGTTGGACTGGATGGGCCATTGGCCTGATCCAACATGGCTTCTCTTATGTTCTTATGTGACACAGAGTGTTGGACTGATGGGCCACTGGCCTGATCCAACATGGCTTCTCTTATGTTCTTATGTGACACAGAGTGTTGGACTGGATGGGCCATTGGCCTGATCCAACATGGCTTCTCTTATGTTCTTATGTGACCCAGAGTGTTGGACTGCATGGGCCATTGGCCTGATCCAACCTGGCTTCTCTTATGTTCTTATGTGATACAGAGTGTTGGACTGGATGGGCCATTGGCCTGATGCAACATGGCTTCTCTTATGTTCTTATGCGACACAGAGTGTTGGACTGGATGGGCCACTGGCCTGATCCAACATGACTTCTCTTATGTTCTTATGTGACACAGAGTGTTGGACTGGATGGGCCATTGGCCTGATCCAACATGGCTTCTCTTATGTTCTTATGTGACACAGAGTGTTGGACTGGATGGGCCACTGGCCTGATCCAACATGGCTTCTCTTATGTTCTTATGTGACACAGAGCGTTGGACCGGATG